>NC_057004.1:5865146-5996185 GCF_000002595.2 Chlamydomonas reinhardtii | reverse complement strand
GGGGGCTCCGGGCTGGGCGGCGCCGGGCTGGGAGCCGGGCTGGGAGGCGCAGGGCTCGGCGGATCGGGGCTAGGAGCCGGGCTGGGCCGATCCGGAGACGGAGGCGTCGGAGACGGCGGCGCAGGGCTGGGCGGCACCGGCGAAGGCGCAGGCGGTGCGGGCGACGGGGGCTCCGGGCTGGGCGGCGCAGGGCTGGGAGCCGGGCTGGGAGGCGCAGGGCTCGGCGGATCGGGGCTAGGAGCCGGGCTGGGCGGATCCGGAGACGGAGGCGTCGGAGACGGCGGCGCAGGGCTGGGCGGCACCGGCGAAGGCGCAGGCGGTGCGGGCGACGGGGGCTCCGGGCTGGGCGGCGCCGGGCTGGGAGCCGGGCTGGGAGGCGCAGGGCTCGGCGGATCGGGGCTAGGAGCCGGGCTGGGCGGATCCGGAGACGGAGGCGTCGGAGACGGCGGCGCAGGGCTGGGCGGCACCGGCGAAGGCGCAGGCGGTGCAGGCGACGGGGGCTCCGGGCTGGGCGGCGCCGGGCTGGGAGCCGGGCTGGGAGGCGCAGGGCTCGGCGGATCGGGGCTAGGAGCCGGGCTGGGCGGATCCGGAGACGGAGGCGTCGGAGACGGCGGCGCAGGGCTGGGCGGCACCGGCGAAGGCGCAGGCGGTGCGGGCGACGGGGGCTCCGGGCTGGGCGGCGCAGGGCTGGGAGCCGGGCTGGGAGGCGCAGGGCTCGGCGGATCGGGGCTAGGAGCCGGGCTGGGCGGATCCGGAGACGGAGGCGTCGGAGACGGAGGCGCAGGGCTGGGCGGCACCGGCGAAGGCGCAGGCGGTGCGGGCGACGGGGGCTCCGGGCTGGGCGGCGCAGGGCTGGGAGCCGGGCTGGGAGGCGCAGGGCTCGGCGGATCGGGGCTAGGAGCCGGGCTGGGCGGATCCGGAGACGGAGGCGTCGGAGACGGCGGCGCAGGGCTGGGCGGCACCGGCGAAGGCGCAGGCGGTGCGGGCGACGGGGGCTCCGGGCTGGGCGGCGCAGGGCTGGGAGCCGGGCTGGGAGGCGCAGGGCTCGGCGGATCGGGGCTAGGAGCCGGGCTGGGCGGATCCGGAGACGGAGGCGTCGGAGACGGCGGCGCAGGGCTGGGCGGCACCGGCGAAGGCGCAGGCGGTGCGGGCGACGGGGGCTCCGGGCTGGGCGGCGCAGGGCTGGGAGGAGAGGGGCTGGGCGGCGCGGAAGCGGGCTCCGGGCTGGGAGGATCAGGCGACGGAGGCTCCGGCGACGGAGGCGCAGGGCTGGGAGGCACCGGCAATGGCGCAGGCGACGGGGGCTCCGGGCTGGGCGGCGCAGGGCTGGGAGCCGGGCTGGGAGGCGCAGGGCTCGGCGGATCGGGGCTAGGAGCCGGGCTGGGCGGCGCCGGGCTGGGAGGAGAGGGGCTGGGCGGCGCAGGGCTGGGCGGCACCGGCGAAGGCACAGGCGGTGCGGGCGACGGGGGCTCCGGGCTGGGCGGCGCCGGGCTGGGAGGAGAGGGGCTGGGCGGCGCGGAAGCGGGCTCCGGGCTGGGAGGATCAGGCGACGGAGGCTCCGGCGACGGAGGCGCAGGGCTGGGAGGCACCGGCAATGGCGCAGGTGACGGAGGCTCCGGGCTGGGCGGCGCAGGGCTGGGAGGAGAGGGGCTGGGCGGCGCGGAAGCGGGCTCCGGGCTGGGAGGATCAGGCGACGGAGGCGCCGGCGACGGAGGCGCAGGGCTGGGAGGCACCGGCAATGGCGCAGGCGACGGAGGCTCCGGGCTAGGCGGCGCCGGGCTGGGAGGAGAGGGGCTGGGCGGCGCGGAAGCGGGCTCCGGGCTGGGAGGATCAGGCGACGGAGGCGCCGGCGACGGAGGCGCAGGGCTGGGAGGCACCGGCAATGGCGCTGGCGACGGAGGCTCCGGGCTAGGCGGCGCCGGGCTGGGAGGAGAGGGGCTGGGCGGCGTAGAAGCGGGCTCCGGGCTGGGAGGATCAGGTGACGGAGGCGCCGGCGACCGAGGCGCAGGGCTGAGAGGCACCGGCGATGGCGCAGGCGACGGAGGCTCCGGGCTAGGCGGCGCCGGGCTGGGAGGACAGGGGCTGGGCGGCGCGGAAGCGGGCTCCGGGCTGGGAGGATCAGGCGACGGAGGCTCCGGCGACGGAGGCGCAGGGCTGGGAGGCACCGGCAATGGCGCAGGCGACGGGGGCTCCGGGCTGGGCGGCGCCGGGCTGGGAGGAGAGGGGCTGGGCGGCGCGGAAGCGGGCTCCGGGCTGGGAGGATCAGGCGACGGAGGCTCCGGCGACGGAGGCGCAGGGCTGGGAGGCACCGGCAATGGCGCAGGCGACGGAGGCTCCGGGCTAGGCGGCGCCGGGCTGGGAGGAGAGGGGCTGGGCGGCGCGGAAGCGGGCTCCGGGCTGGGAGGATCAGGCGACGGAGGCTCCGGCGACGGAGGCGCCGGGCTGGGAGGCACCGGCGAGGGAGGCTCCGGGCCAGGCGGCGCCGGGCTGGGAGGAGAGGGGCTGGGCGGCGCGGAAGCGGGCTCCGGGCTGGGAGGATCAGGCGACGGAGGCTCCGGCGACGGAGGCGCAGGGCTGGGAGGCATCGGTGATGGCGCAGGCGACGGAGGCTCCGGGCTAGGCGGCTCTGGAGATGGTGGGGGATTAGGAGGCAGCGGGCTAGGTGGTTCTGGGGATGGAGGGTTCGGTGGCTCAGGGGACGGCGGATCAGGGCTCGGAGGTGTCGGCGAAGGCGGTCCTGGTCGGGGTGGCTCGGGGGAGGGTGGAGGCCTAGGCGGCTCTGGGCTTGGTGGGCCAGGAGAAGGAGGAAGAGGCGGAGGCGTCGGGTTCGGTGGCGCGGGGCTCGGCGGGCTTGGCCATGGCTGTGGGCTGGGTGGCTGTGGTGAAGGCGGCGGGGATGGCGGCTCGGGGCTTGGCGGCTCAGGACTAGGAGGCGGGCTTGGCGGAGCCGGTGATGGCGGGTCAGGGCTAGGAGGCTCCGGGGAAGGTCGCGGGCTTGGTGGGGTCGGACTGGGTGGGTCCGGGTTTGGCGGGAAAGGAGGTAGTGGGCTTGGGGGCGTGGGGCTTGGCGGTGGTGAGGGTGGAGCTGGGCTGGGTGGCCTTGGGCTTGGAGGCAGCGGTGGAGGGCTTGGAGGCTGTGGCGACGGAGGTGCTGGGGATGGTGGAGGCGACGGCGGGCTGGGAGGACTGGGTGGAGGCATGTAGAACCCGAGGCCGGTACAGACCACGCGTGCGGGCGCGATGCAGGAGCCGATGGGAGCCACGCCTGAGGAATAAAACTGGTTAGAAGCTGTTCCGGAATTTAACGTGCAGTTGAGGATGTGGGTCGCCGTACTGGTGCAAGTCACCCGGTGCAATGCAACGGGCTGGTCGCTGGCCGGAGTCCCCCAGATCGCATAGCGCGAGTTGGGCGCTAGAGAGGTTAAAGATATTCCGCCCAGGTTGTTGACGTAGCCTGACGTATAGCCCATCTGGCGGCACACTGTAGCGGCAGCGGCGTTGGCCCACCCGCTCCCACACACGACGCTCCAGTTCCCATTCCAGCACACCTGCGCGTGAGTTAGTGAGAGGGACAGGCACGGATGAAAGTACGGTAAGCGTGTTGTGCGCGCATGTACGCATGCGGTAGGATCATAGTACCTCCGCATGCAGTGCATGAGTCATGGCGCTGCACCCCAGCCGGTAGACAGGCCCGCACCACTCACCTCCACACGGCCCATGGCGGGCGTGGCGCCGTTGACCAGTCGGACGGTGCCGTTCTGGAAGCCTGCGCAGCTGTAGGGCGCAGTGGTCGCCGGCACGCTGACCTTGGCGCTCGGCGAGGCCCAGCAATTGATGCCAACCTCTGAAAACCGGCTGCAGGTGCTGGCCGCCTTGCCGAACGCCTCCAGCGGCACGCACTCTGAAAGCTTGTTCTCGTTGCCGGTGCATAAGGGCTTGATGAAACCGCCGTCCAGATGGTATGTGACGGTCACGCTCGCCAGCAGGTACGCGAAGCGCGGGTAGGTGCCGTTGGCCGCCGCAGTAGCTACGCCGTCCCAATCGATCATGGCCTCACCGATGGCTGAGCTAGAGCCCATAGCCTGGCGGCAAATGATATTGGAGAGAGAGTCGTCCCAGTAACGGGCGCAGATGAGACCCCAGGTGCCTGGCAGTAACACAAGAAGGGGCAAGGCGTTAGGGCACAGTGGGCGGGGGCAGTGCTCAGAATCTTGACACTGGGGCTAAGCAGTCGCAAAACCGCAGATCTGCAATAGCTACGTCCATAACCGCACGCTGTTGATTGTGTCGGCTCACCGTTGTAGCAGACCTCCACGCGGCCGGCTGTGGGATTGGGGCCGTCCACAAAGCGGATGTCGTAGTTCCGAGAGCAGGACGTCTGGCTCCAATAGGGTGGCGGCGACGGGGGCGGGGCTGGCGGCGAGGGCGGCGGGGCCTGGCGGGTGCAGAACACGCCCGCGACGCTGTTGGACGTGGGGCAGTTGAAGACGTCGTTGGCGGTCCATTCGCAGTCCAGGAGCGTGGGCTCGTCTCCGTAGCACACCTGCAGCTGGCTGGGGCCGCGCGGCATGCCGGCCGGCTGCACCAGGGAGTTGTTGTAGCCCCGCGCCGCCAGCTGTGTCCAGCTGTATGGCGTGCCACCGCCAAAGCCCAGCTGCTTGCACACCACCGTGGCCGCGAAGTTGGAACTGAACAGATACTGCGAACGGATGGGCAAGGAAGGAGTGGCCAGGGTTGATAGTGGGCACATGAAGTGCATGTAACGGGAGACTCGCTCCCTTGTCAACCTAGGCGACAATCCTCTTGTTACATTGGTGCGAAATGCCAGGAGTCACCCTGACTGTTGAGGTCCCAGGATCGATCCTGGATGGGTGCATGGGTCCGAACTAGTGCACAAGAGGGTTACACCCTCCTTGCCCTGAGGTGGATGGCCCGTGAGAGCGAGGCAACAACGCAACTGGGCCAAAGGCAGTAAACCCACCCCGCGCCTGCAGTGAGCCTAAACATCTACGGATGCGCTGGTGGTCTCACGAGGACGTTCGCTTCCAGGGGGGGAGGACTGTAACGGGAGACTCGCTCCCTTGTCAACCTAGGCGACAATCCTCTTGTTACAGTGCATGGCTGCAGCAGCGAAAAGCACATGGCGTACGATGACGTCCTATGGCGTTCAGCGGCAGAATACATACTTACGTCGCAGACATAGCTCCATGAGCTGTTCATGCACACGTGTACCGCGCCCTCCACCTGCAGTGCTTGGGCATGCAAGGCTTGGGTGAGTGGGGCACGTACGGAAGAAAGGCACATCGACGGACACATAAAATTGAGCCCCTAGTCGTTGCGGCCTCGATGTCCATCCCAAGCACGCACGCCCACACGTACCGTGGCCGCTGACGACGTGTCCACCACGGCTCCACTCTTGTCCACCAGGCGCAGCGCCCCTTGCGTGTCGCAGCCGTAGTTTGCAACCGGCGGAACCGGCGGCGACGGGGGTGGCGGGCTGTTGACGGACGTCAGGCACTGCACGACCAGGTCCGCACCCGCATCTACGCCCTGGACCGGCGGGCACGAGTCCACCAGGCTACCCCAGCCCTTGAAGTAGCAGTAGGTCAGCATCGCCTCGGTGCCGTTGCAGATGAGGCCATCAATCCAGGCGGGGCCCAGCTTGGCCGGGCCCCACACGTACAACGGGAGCAGGCCGCTGTAAGTCATCTTGCTGCCACCGGCAAAGCCCAGCTGCCGGCACGCGACATGCGCCTCCGGGGTACCAAAGCGTGCCGCGCAGACACGGCCCCAGGTGCCGCTGTAGCAGACCTGCAGGAAACCGGTCTGGGTCTGCCCGCTCGTGCCATCGTACACGTAGCTCGTGCCGTTACCGGTAACAAGCCGCAGCTTGCCGTCTTCGCCCGCAGAGCCTGAATGAGCACGTAAGGCAGAACCGTAGTAAGACAGATGGCAAACAAGGGAACACGTCGCGGGTAACTGGTTCCAGCGTAGCGACACGAGCAGCAGGAGTATGGTATGTCGTTGTGACTCACAGGTATCTCCAACTGGCGGTGGCGCTGGCGGTGGCGGCGATGGTGGCGGCGGCGGGGAGAGCCAGGTCTTCGAGCACCAGATGTTGAGGTCAGCGAGGTGTGACTGACACACGGTCTTGCCGCCGTACAGCGTAGACTCAAGTGACAAGACACCAAGTTGGCCGGGGTAGAATGTGGTGTTGGTGATGGTGTAGTTGTAATTGGAGTAGCGCGCACACTCGGCGAATGAGGTCTCAGCGCCTGTGCAGTTGGCAATGGACAGCCATACAGGCTGGCCGGATGGCGCGAAGCCGTACGTGCCGTTGGCTACCACGCCGCCGTACTCGAGCCCTCCCCCCAGCTGCCGACACGCCACGCGCGCCTCAGGCGTCGACCAGTACTCCTGTTGCACGGCGAAGCAGGCAGGGCATGCAAGAAATGCTCGCCGGGAGTGAGCAACACAAACATGCACTAGGGCTTGTCTAACATGCCCCATATGCGTGCTCCCCGAGCAAAGTGACGCTGCATACGCCATCCAAGTCGCTCACCGCGCACAAGGTGCCCCACTGTCCATTGTAGCAGAACTCCAGGCGTCCCCCCGCGGTACCGGCCGTGGTGTCACTGTACATGTAGGTCTTGGTCGAGGTGTCGTTGGGCGCCAAGCGGAGAGCGCCGGGTGTGGTGCCTGTGTACGAAGCAGGGAGTAGTGGCACCGCAGTAAGAAGCAAGGTACCACAAGAAAGACAATACGTGCTGGGCTTAGATGTGCAGCCTTGTAACGGGCGGCATCCCTGCTGCATGCACAGCTCACATGCGTACGGGCTCGCAGGCGGCGGCGGCGCAGCAATGGTCGGCGAGTTGGAGCACGCCACCACGGCGCGTGTACCACTGGTGCAGTCGGTCACCTCGCGCAGGCCCCACATCTGGCACTTGAAGAACCTGTCCTCGTTGCCGGTGCATTGCGTGTACGAGGCCCACACCGGCAGCGAGCCCATGCTAGCCGTCATGTTCACGAAGAAGTAGCTGTAGCCGAGGTGCCTACGGGAGGCAAGGAGCAATACACACATGCATGCTCGCACGCGCCCTCGCCCTTGCGCCGTCCAACTAATACGCATGCGTTTATTTGCATCGGCAAGCAATACCGGTACGTGACATGAGGAAGAGCTGGTAGGTTATACTGCATCCAGACCACCCCGCCCCCGCACCGCACCCGCAGGTACACAGCAGGGCAGCAGCAGCGGTAACCCAGTGAAATCATACCTGCACAGCACCTCGGCTTCTTCGACACCCCAGTAGCTGTCCGCGCAGATGGTGCCCCACCGCCGATTGTAGCATACCTCCACACGACCTGCCACCTCGGCGCCACCTACTGACGCGTCATCCGTTGGAACCAAGCGGATGTCGCCCAGAGTTGAGCCTGTTGTCATGGTGTGGCACAGGAGTCAGGTGCGGCGTGTGCTGCTGGGGTCTACGTACACAGCTATTTAGCTGTCCCACGTACGGACCCCCCCCTCCTCAGCATACCCCCTCCTCAGCATACCCGGCGACGCACATTGGGCTGTGTCGCTGTACTGCGGCCCAAGGGTCGTGTTGGAGCACACAATGCCGGCATCCATTCCGTGAGTGCACTGGGTGCTCCCGTAGGCAAGCAGCTGGTTGCAGGCCGACAAATCCGCCTCAGCACCCCTGTGCATATAATAAACAGGGAGAAGCGGGATACGACACATGTATGGCGCGAGCACAACAGCCAATGTATGCCGCACTGAGCTTGGCCAGCCTTTTCTGCCGCGGCTGGCAACCAACTCACGTGCAGTTGAGGTCCGCGAGCCAGATGGGCACACTGGGCTGAGCAACCTGCCACGGCTCCGTGGAGCTCCACGACTCGTTCAGCCGCTTCGCCACGCCATACGTGTAGCTGAGACCCTTGCACGCCACCGTCGCGTCCACATCATCCCATAGCCGGCGGCACACACTGGGGTGGCAGTGAAGTAGTGGCAATTCGCTTCGGACAGGGTTCCGGGCAAGTAGCTAACTACAGTCCATTTCAAGACGAAATACGGCGGTAAACTAAGTGTATCCGTAGTAATTCTGTACAGATGCGCTTCCAGCAGTCTGACGGCCCGCATAGCCCGCATGCGCTTGCTTACGTGCCCCAGACGCCGTTGATGCAGACCTCAATGCGGCCCACAACCGTGCCGTTCGCATAGGTGGTGGCATTGTTGACACGTGTCGCCCATTGCGTGCCTGCAGCCCGGACAACGTGGGGAGCAATGCCACAAAACGTTTGGCCAGGGCTCGACACTTGAGGCAGAAGCAAGGCAATCCAAGGGCGTGCGGTGTGTTGTCGCACAGCCTCATACCGTAAACAACACAAACGCTAAATCCTGAACTGCACATGTACTCTATGCATAATAAGCATGCCCCACACGGTACGCACATGTATCGTTTGTGTAGGGGATGGCGGTCACGCTGTCCTGGGTACTCCCAGACCCCGTTGAGCCATCACACACCACGCCCGCCACATCCAGGCTTGAGCAGGAGTCGAGGTTGCCCCAGGCCGTCTGCCTGCAATCCGAGAGTGAGGCCTCCGTGCCCACACATGTGACGTTGGAGATCTGTGGACAGCAGCACAAGAGTTAAGGCATGTGCGTGCATCCCATGCGGGCCTGGCCTTTCATCCCTGCTTTATTACAACAGTCACCCACACACACATACGCGCACACACGCCCCGCAGGCCCCTACGTACGAAGAAGAAATACTGATCCGATGACGCTGCGCCGAAGTAGCCCTTCTGTGTGGGCTGGGCGGTGGTGGTCGTGTACCCTAGCTGGCGGCAGACCACCTGCGCCTCTGGGTAGCCCCACCCGCGCGAGCACACGCTGCTCCACCACACTGCATGGGGCCATCATCCCATCAAGGGCGTGAGATAGACGTGCATCAGGCGAAAGAAGAGGCGCCGGCAAGGGCTTGTGAGCCAAGCACGTCCGTTGCGATACCAGACTTACGCTTGCCGCCGATGTCGGGTGCACAAATCTCCACGCGACCCCTGCCATCAAAACTGGAGCTGACGAGGCGCACGGTGCCGTTGCTAGCGCCTGTTGCAGAAGGGGAATGCTTGGCGGCGGCGGTACACCATGCATCATTTCATTGGCACTAGTTGGACCTGCTGCAGCCTCGAACGCCTATCTTTGCATGCCATGCATCACAGGGCGCACGCACTCACATGCATAGCGTGTGTAGTTCAGAGGCGGTGGCGGAGGTGGGCTGGGCGGCGCCGGTGGAAGCGGGGCCACCACGCCGCCTTGGTAGCGCCATCGCTCCAGCGCACCGAAGTGCTGCGCCGTGAGCGGCGTCCACCTGGAGTAGGACGTATTGTCTGAGGGCCTGCCGCTCACCACGCCTATCGCCTTGTAGTCCCCAAGATCGAACACAGAGCTCCCGGAGGCTCCAGGGTAGGTGTAGCATGAGGTCAGCGGCTGCAAGGCGGCAGCATGTATGGTAGCAGACAGAGCGCGCGGTAGGAAGGAGGAAACAAGGCAGCACAGCAGGCCAAACATTGGGTCACATGGAAAGACAACAGGCAGCCCACCAAACTCGCTATTTCATTGCAGGCCACGCCGCCACGCCAGGCACCTGAAAGTCAGCCTGGCAGGTGGTGCCCGGGAAGCTGAAGTCACAGCACATCTGGGTGTAAGAAGCTGACGCCGCGAAGTCCCCCAAGCGCCGGTCGTTCGGGTAGCCGCACGTGGATGCCGAGTAGAGGCTCTGCGCGCGCAGTTGCGAATGCTGCTGTAGTTTGCAAAAAAGGGGACATGGATCTCCTGCCGGAGCAGGACCCACAAATTTACGGCTGTCAAGGCGCCTGACCTTCAGCAGCGAGCGAGCACCGCCGGAGACCCTGCCGTAGCGTAGCTCCTGCTCAGGCGCTACACGCACTGCGCATCATTCCGGCTCCGGCCTTCGCTCACCTTTGCACAGTCGTACTTGTACCCGAGGTACGTGGGGTATGGCATGATGGTAGAGGTGTCGCTGGCCTCCGCTCGGATCATTGCGATGTCGTAGTAGTTAACTTCGTTAAGGTAGTTGGTGCGGTTCCATTCCGAACGGTACCAGGTCGTGAACACGGCCTTGTAGGTGCCGTTCCACACATCGCCCGACATGGCCGGACGGATCTGCGGCAGGGCATCAAGGGCAGCGCTCTTGGACGTATGCGGGCTCGCCTACCTAAGCTCGTACGTTTAATGCAGCGCTACTCCCGAAACATCCTCCACCTCGCCAAGCCCTATGGGCGGCCATCGCCCCTCTCCCAGGCGCCGGACGGAGCAAGCAACAGGTCTCTTTATAATGCCCCCGAGCCCTGCTCACCACAAAGTTTGTGTAAGTCGCGCCGGCGGCCCAGTTGTACACGCAATGCGTGGCGGTCAAGACATCGTATCCAGACACCCACGTGCCCGAGCAGGACGTCGCTGTGTTGGTCCCCGTGGTCACGAAGTACATCTGCACAACGGCGTTGTTCGGCCAGTATCCCGTGTCCCTGACTGGGTAGCGTGCGTCCTCCTTCTGCAGCAGGCCGCGCCTGCGACGGCGCACTCCCTGTCCCGCCGCCGCTCGATGAAGCGATGCGGGTTGCGCCTGCTGCCGCTCCTCCGCCTGGCCGTCATCCCCCTCGTTTGAATCCGATTCCCACTGCTGCTGCTCTGGGTCCTCGCCCTCGTGTCCGTTCCCTCTCGACCGCTCCGGCTGCTGCGCCTGTTGCTGTCGCTGCTGACGCAACAAGCGGTGCCGCTCCCTCCTACGCATTAATAACTCCGCATCCGTGACGGAGCCCTGCCGCTCGCTGCCCAGAGAGCTGACGTCTAGCGCCCACGGCCGAGCCTCCGCATACAGGGATCCATCTGCATGTAGCCGGAATGAGCGAAACAAGAGCTCCGAACTACCAAGCCTGTGGTGGGCGGAAGGATGGCAAGGTGACAAGGCAGGTGAGCGGCTGCATGTTACTGATGACACAGCCCCGAATGCCGCAGCAGCGGTTGGCTCCAACAAAGCGCGCAATCACATGCGCCTACAACAGCCCAGTGGTATCGCGTTATCTCGGGTATCCTCTCGAAGCGGCCCAGCCCCATACCGCCCAGCCCGCCGCCGGGCACTACTCACTCCTGCGTGGCTCTTCGGCGCCTCTCGGTTGCTGGGTCCGTGGTCTCTGGCACCCCCGCCACACCCAGGTCCGCGGCTAGGCCCAGGTAGACGAAACCCTCTGTCCAGTACCGCGTGACCGCCTCCGTGTCGACAATGCTGCCCTGCTCAACAACCGCGTCTGCTGCCTGGGCCGCGGGCTGTGCTGGTGGTTCAGGGGGCGGTGGGGAGTTCGGAGGTGCTGGCGGGGGCCCGAGTGATACCCCTCTCCCAGCATCCGCCTGAGCCACCAAGGGCAATAGCTCCTCTGGAGGCATGGGAGCTGCTGGAGGAAGGGACGCCGCGAGCGACTGGAACAACGGGTCCGCTGCGGACGAATCAAAAGTTGCAGCGCAGTCAGACTCGCGCTCACACCTCGAGTGTGGTCACAATTGTATATAATGAGCGTCGCTCTTACCGTTACACGCCCCGTCGACGAAGTCCAGCAGGCCTTGGCATTTCGCAAGGCAGGCATTCGCTATGGTTAGCCCACCAGACGTGCAGACAGGGCTAAGTGCTGCGTTGCAGCTGATGCAATCTGTGATGTCTGGAGGTGCGGGCGTGCCCGGCGGTGGAGCAAGAGCCCGAGCACCAAAGAGTAGTGCGCCATGCAGCAGCAACCCGCCGAGCAGCAACAGAGTTGTTATTCTCTTAGGCCGCCAGCCCAACATGCTGCGCGCAAACTAAGTCTTCAGTATTCTAAAGATGAATGCAGGAGCCGGCGAGGCCCCCGAGCTACTCCACAGCTTATCGTAGGTGCTGGCCTCACTGCATACTTTATACATCATTATTTGCACACAATAGTACAGGACATGTGGAAACTAGTGCGGTGACCGCCGGGACAAGCTCGGCCTTGATATGTGTGTCCAGTCAACCAAAGGAATGTAAAGGCTCAAATGCATAATATCAGGGTAAAGAGCAGCACTGCGAAGCCCGTGTGAGCTCGCAGAAGAAAAAGGGGGACCATCAAACATACCGGTATGTCGTCGCTTGCGTTGGATGCAGTAATACAGAAGTCAGTATGATTTCTGACGGTGTTTTTGCGCTACAGTTCGTTAAGCTGCGTCAGCCGGGTTTTTAATTTCAGTGACGAAACGCTGGCCCCTCGACGCCCTGGACGACCACAGATTTTTGCGATCCTCCCCTCAACCCCCACCTTCTCCAAACCCTACCGCTACGCAGTACCCCGGCTTGCCCCCTCCCCCTGTCGCATTGCGCACCATTGCAGGCCACGCATGACGGGAACTTAACCCCCGATCCCAGCATTTCATCGGCTATGGTCACGTTCCCAACGTCCAGTTCCGCGCAGTCGCAGTTGCGCGAACGGGATGGGAGGGAGATGCGGGGCTGGTATCAGGGGAGGGATTTGCGCGGGGAGGCGCCGGTGAACACAGTTGCATTTGCGGAAGGCGAGAGAGCGCGGGCGGGGCGGGGGCGAGTCGGGGGCAGGGGGCCCGAGACACGATTTCGACAAATCGTCACCACGATAGTATGCACCGTTGATATCACAAAACTCAGCGCTGCTTATGCATTGCGATGAAGCACATTGCCTTTCTGCTATCGCCGATCGGAGAGATCGCATGCGCTTTGCTGTTTGCGCTCGCACATATCCAAGTCTATATGTTTGCCTTGAAGAATATCGTCTACCGCAATTCCCGGAAATGCAAAGCCGATCGCGCTATCGAGCGCCGGGATCCTCCAACGCCTCCTCTAGTCTTACGCCTTCCTTGTGTTTTTGCAAAGTTATGCGTTGCTACGGACACATTGAAAGGCGTATTATTTGCACAAGAACTCTAGTTACGTTCGGGTTTCCCGACGTAACTGCACATAAAACTGGAATAACCGTGAGGGCCCCCCTCCGGCGATCGATGCGACCGCAATGGCTACTGCCCCTCCCCCTTCGGGGGAAGGGGCAAGCCAACCAGGGGGGGCGAAGCCCCCCAGGGTTGCCCCTGTTCGTGCCTGCCTGCCTGCCTGCCTCGTCGACAAAAAAGTGCCAAACTGGCACAAACCGCGAGCGCCACGTAACATTGTAGAAAAAAAGGCGGCAGGTAAAACTCGGCCGGAGCGGCAGCGGCGGGGGCGGCGGCGGCGGCAGCGGCGGCAGCGGCAGCGGCGGCGGCGCATGCGCGCATCTTGGTAGCGGAGGGGGCGGGGAAGGCCACGTGAAGGAGGAGAGCGCAGCGCCGCCCAAGAAGCGGTGCAAGCGCGCAGGCTGAGGAGCCGGCTGGCGGCGGTGTCTAGGTAGCGGTCCGCGGTGGGGCTCGCAGGGCATGCGTAGCGGCATGACAAGTAGATAGTGCGGCTGTTGACAACAGACAACTGTGCTGCGTCTCGCCACGGTTGGATCTGCTGTGGCATCGCGACTGCTAGGCACCTGTTTTGGCTATGTGCCTGTGGAAACCGACCCCGGCTATCTATGTCCGGGCGATGAGGTTGTTCGGCCTCAGACTGTGGAGGGGCTCAGCCCCTTATCCCGTGACCGGGGAACACTGGTCACACGCTGCTCGCACATCTCCGCCGGCTGCATCAGGGCTTGATCCATATCCGACCCTGACTTTCCAAGGCCTACAGCACGGGCATTGGAACGACACCTTACATACGCGATGAGTGCACTGACGTGCTCTCCAAACCACGGAGCGCCCCTACCCAAGAGCTATTAGCTGCACCGTTTACGTTTCAGTGACTCATCATGCGCCTCTGGACTGTGCACTCCTACAAGCCGCACAACCCGCGCCTTGCATCGACGTTTCCAACCAGTCATGGAGTGTCTGACGATGGAGTCTTTGACAGGTCGAAGCGCATAAAAAGGGCATGCATGAAGTCTGATGACAGTTATGAGTTTGGACGCACGCACCTCGGGTGCAACTCAAGCCAGCCCCAGCAAGGTTCCCGCCAGCCAGCCAGGCGACTCGCCTGCGAAGGCATACATCGCCATGCCTCCAAAGCGCAGATCGTGTTGAGCCGGCGCTCAAAGCCTTTGGGTATCCCTTGTGGCCCACACAATTCAGAACAATCCCAACATCTACATTCGCACGCAGCACGACAGTCTCGCGGTCCCGTATACCGTACACCACAACACATGGCGAAAAGCAAAGTTAGCTTGGCCATAACACGCGGCTCGCATGCTGTTGTAATAACGCGCGACAAACACAATACGGACTTCTTCCCGGGCCCTCGTTGGCCAGAACGAGAGTGCTTTCAGGGCCAGGAAGAAAGACAGCCCCATGTGCACACGCATGTGCGTGTGCGACCGTAACATCAAGGCCCGCTCGCCATACATGGCCCCTGCAGGGCATTCATCTTGTACCCCATAAAACCTCAACCCGAAGCGTGCACGCATCTGAGGCAAGCACACTCACAACGTCACCCATGCTCAACTGTGTAGTGCGGTACCTGTCTCCAAAGCCGCATTGTAACAACGCATGGAGATCAACCGTTGCCAAGTCGTGATGGATATAAATAAAGGTAGTGGTATGCAGGGTAAAAAGATGAACACATTGCCTAGTGGCCATTCAAGTCGCTGGCGTGGGGGCTCGGACCCCGTGTCCAAGAACCATCATGCCTGTATTGCCACTGCCATTTGCAGTTGCACACGAGGTTGGAATGCCTCGTTATTTCGTCCTGCCGCCCCAGGTTGCTCGTCACTCCAGTCTCCCAGTCCTCACAAAAGAAATCAGTGTATTTATTTGGTGAAACTGCGGGCGCGCCCACAACGCGACTTACTCGAAACTGCTCCGAAGTACCCCGGGCGCCGCCAGTCTTGTCATCACTGGTCATCTAGAACTAGGACAACAGTTGGAAGTCCAACCTGATTACCAGAGGCGCTCGGGGCAACGAGTCACGGAGCCGCCTCACCTGTCGCCGTGGTCGGCTGCGACCCCGGCACGGACTGCAGCGCCGGCACGACTGAGCTGGAAGCCACCGCAAGGCGCGAGCGTCCGTGCGTGACCGACCCGTGCGTGACCGACCCGTGCATGGGTCCGGCGCGAGTGCTCATAATCTCTGATGGCGTGGGTGAGACCTGTGACACGGACGTACTGCCCGCCATCGGCGTGGATACCTGTGTGTTGCCCCCGCTGACTGCGGCCGTAGAGCCGGGGCCGCGCCGGCGCACCACCAGCGACGCCTGCATGGCGGTCAGGTCCCCCGAGTTAAGGCCCGAGCCCGTGAGCTCCTGGGGCTCGCCGTGCGGCAGCCCCTCGAAGGCGCCCGGATCCGCAGAAATGCTGCCAGCGCCGCGGCGGGCTGAGCCGCGGCTGACCTTGGCGCCGCGCACCTCCATCGGTGCCGACTGCGCGGCCGCCGTGGCGTCGGCCGCAGCCTCTGGGTCCAGGTCCAGGCTGGCCAAGCGGCTGGGCGGCTGCGGGTCCAGCATCGTCTTCATCTGTGGGTTGATAAGTTTATGTGGGCACCAGGTAAGCGTGGGCGTGGGCTTGCATGCTTGGTGGGTATGGGGGAGGGGCATTTCATTGAGGTCCATACCCAACGAGCCCATGAACCATACCGGGCATCAGTGCCTGTACGGGGTGGGCCACTCACCCGCTGCAGGACCTTGTTGGTCGTAGAGCCCACGCGCAGGCCTGCCACCACCGCCGAGGCGTACAATGAGGCCATGCGGTGCTGGTAGCCCAACCTGTGAGAATATATGGCAAACAAGGTGAAGGGTTCAGGATGCGGCTCATTGCCTCGGTGCCCAAAACCCAGGGACGGGTGCAGTTGAACTGCCGACAGCACTCACTTGAATGACCTTGATTTGGCCTCTTGCGGTCCACCCGGCGTCGGTTTGGGTGATGCCGGCGCCTCGATCATCTGGCGCGCCATGATGCGCTTCTTGATTTCCTCTGCGGTCAGCTTCTCACGAGCCTCCTTGTCGATTTCTGCGATACCGCTGCTGTATAGTGCCGCGTACCAGTAAGCCTGTGAGAAACAAACGCGCAGGCAGTGGCATGAGCAGGTGTTGATTGATATGCACATGAGCTGCGGATGGGCGTGTGCAGGTTTCTATACGGAATGAAGCCCCTGACAGCGCCCATGCCCCTTGCAACGTACGGTAATCTCTGTGCGCTACTGACCTGGATGATGTAGTAGACGAACGTCAGGACCATCAGAATGTTGATGACCAGGATGATGACTGAAATCGCAATGCGCCCGCCTTCAGTCAACGACGCGCTGCACGGAGGAAAGGCACAGGTGATGAGGTGAAGCCTCCCCACAACACCAAGCCTCCACATCATCTACCGCTGTCCCCGTCACCCGCCCTGCGAGGCGCTTTCAAGCTACGGCCTACCTGAGGCTGAAGTACAGCGAGAAATAGAGCGTGGCCAGCAGCACAACCAGCGACACCAACTCCAAGTTGTTGGTGTACAGGTGATGGTACGGCATTGCCACCAGGTGTAGCGCCACGGCGACGACCAGCACGCAGATAACCAGCAGCAGCTGCACGCGGCCGCCGGTCAAGGGCAAAGGCGAGTAGTAGTGGGGGCGGGACACCCTCTTACCGGCTTGCATGGAGCCCGATTGCCGCCCGATTCCATACGGCCTTCAGCAGAGTGATTATCCAACTACTAAATTTGACTACTTAGAATTTGAAACCGTAAAACTCAACAGACACCATTAATACAACTTGCGACAGAATTGTATGACTGCCGTCGCGCTCTCTCGCCCGGTTAAGGGTTAAGGGTTAAGGGTTAAGGGTTAAGGCACACCTTCAGTTCCGGCCGCCCGCCAACCCATACCTGCACGCCCGCCGACGCGCCGTCGTCCACAAAGGTGACGATCACGGCAATGACAAACTTGCGCAGCATAACCACACTCTCCCACCAAACGTACCTGTCGGGATGCGTAACGGGGTTTTGTTAGGCCGATCAGGTTCAGTGAAACATCACATACCGTACTACTTAGAGTATGCCTGCGAGCTAAGCACATCCCAGCGCAAACTGGAAACGTGACAAAGGCCTCCACGCATTGACTTACTTGGCCTTAAAATCCGCCAGGAACATCTCAGTCATATCCTCCGTGAAGCGGATGTTGGTCAGGCAGCTAATCTTGCCAGCCACGAGCAGCGCGCTCATTAGCGGCCAGCCAATGGCAATGAGGATGATGGATGGCACACCCAAGCCGAGTGCCAGGCCTAGATGTGCGCCTTTGTAACACACCTGGCCGAAGTCCTGCGACCACACCGGGTCGGTTTGCAGGCCCAGGCCGGTCTGCGGGTAGTGTTGAGGAAAAGCCATACAGCTTGAGAAGGCAAACGGCATAGCTAGCTGCCGTGCGCATGGCAGCGGTGCAGGCTTAACACATGATGCAGAGAGCGCCCAAGAACCCACCGCCAGCTCGTTGCTGGTGTACTCGTCAACGGACACGCAAGAGAAGATGGTCATGATGGACTGGACCACGTTGGGGTAGAAGAAGAACATGATGGTGATGAAGGTCACGATCAGCTGCCGCGGCATGTACTCGTTGATGTGCATGGATAACTTGGGCAGCTGCAGCGCGTGCTTGTGCTTGCCCTTCTTGTTGACCTTCTTTGCCAGGTACCTGCGGAGAAGCAGGGCCGTGTCGCGGCGTGTTGTGATGGTTTGTCAGGATTAGCGTTGCGGCTACAGTGGTGGCACGGACAGCATGCCGCATCTGTGAGCGGCCCATACGCACCCCGGTTCCAGCCCGAATCCTCACAAGCACTCACGGCGTAAGCCAGTAGTAGTCAAAAAGGGCAAACAGCAGGAAGAAGATCACGGCGCCGCCAAAGATGTAGAGCGGCGCCAGCACGGCCAGGATGACGCGGATGAACGCCTTGGACACGGACCCGCCGTCGGGGATGGAGCAGTCCAGCGAGACCAGGATGCCGGGGTAGCTGGTGGCCTGGTTATTGATGCGGTAGTAAGTGTCCATGACGCCGGGGATGTCCAGCGGCACGTTCTGCAGCAGCGCTAACACCTGGATGTAGCTCACAAAGATCTTGAGCACGGTGGACTGGTGTGCGCGCCTGCGCGCGCCCATGTAGGACTCGTTGCTGTGGCGATCCCCGGGGTGTGCGCCGCCCTGCGAGACCCCGTCATAGCCGGGTGAATGCGGTCCGTGCATCGGGTCCATGTAGCGCGGGTCGTGCTGGACCAGGGGCGGCGACTGCGGCGGCGTGTTCTGCATCATGGGCACCGCCTGCATCATCACGCCTGGCGGCAGGTAGTGCGGGTCCTGCGACAATGGCGGGGCGTGCACGCTGCCGGCGCGCACGCCCAGTACGTCCGCGTGCTTGGGCGTGACCTCAAAGTCGGACACCTCCTCCATGCTCTCCGCCACAGGGCGCGCGCTGCCGTTGCCGTTACCGATGTTCAAGGTGCTGCCCACGCCGCCCTTCACGGCGTCCGGTGGGCAGCCCACCGGGCTGCCGCCATTAATCAATGCAGCCGCCGTGGGCAGCGAACTACCCACTGGCGCACCGGTGATGGAGCCGATGCGGGCCTCGAAGATAGGATAAGGCGCGTGGGGAGCTGGGCTGCGCGGCGTGCCGGGAGCGCTGGGAAAGTGGCCGCGCGCAGCTGACACAACTGGGTCCTCGTAGTGCGATATGTCGGGTGACACCAGTGGCATGTTCGCTGGCATCTGCAGCTGCTGCGGCTGCATCTGAAGCGGCGGCGATTGTGCAAGCTTCTGCGGCTGCTTATCGTGCTGCGGCGGGTGCACGTCACCGCAGGTGACGGGGTCCAGGACCATGCCAACACCGTGGAAGCTGTCGTCGCCATGCTGGGAAACCGTGCGGTTAGCCGCGGCAGCGGCTGCAGCTGCCGCAGCCGCAGCCACCTGCTGCTGGTACTGCGGATCACTGGGGCTGACGGGCGCGCTGTGGGCAGGGGAGGCCGGTTCGCCGCTCTTGCCGCCCTTGCCGCCCATGCCGCCCACCAACAGGCCTTGCCGCTTCTGCTCCTTGAGGCTGCTGGACACCGTGAACGCCAGCAGTGACAGCGTTAGCAGCGTCACCAGCGCGTAGTACAGGTCGTTCAGTGCCTGCGGTATCGCAGGGGCCAGAGGCAAAGGCAGGGGCAGCAAAGGTGCTAGGTGCTCAATGGGGGATCCGTGCCTGAGCAGGCGGAGGTCAACGTAACAACCATGTGCTCATGCCCAGCTTGCAGCTGGATCCTGAACATTCGAACACGGCACGCACCTTGGATGAGCAGCGCACGCAGGTCGCCACCTGGCTCCAGCCGTAGCCCACTGCGCACTCGCCGCACAGCGTGCCAGTATATCCCTCCGCGCACTGGTTCTGCAGGTAGTCGGGGCTGCGGACAGGGGCGGGAAGGACGCGAGAGTCAGCAGATGCAAAG
Source organism: Chlamydomonas reinhardtii (assembly GCF_000002595.2). Classification (NCBI taxonomy): domain Eukaryota; kingdom Viridiplantae; phylum Chlorophyta; class Chlorophyceae; order Chlamydomonadales; family Chlamydomonadaceae; genus Chlamydomonas; species Chlamydomonas reinhardtii. The sequence continues at coordinate 5,976,675 of NC_057004.1, read as the reverse complement.
CAGGACAACTGGGTACAGCACGGCAACCATGCATGTCTGGGCGCGCGACAGGGCTTACAGAATGTCCCTGGTGATGTTGATCAGGACGGTGGTGTAGTTCGCGTCGTCGATGGCCTTGACCTGCAGAAGGCGGCGCAGGTTGTTGTACACCAGCGAATCGTTGACCCACTTCGCCGCCTCGTCCGCCACCGCCGTCGACGTGTTCAGCTGGATGGAGCGAGCCAGCTGAAGATTGGAGGCAAAGGAAGATGGCAGAAAGAAGGGAGTGGGCGAGATGTCAGGCACAGATGTGCGTCAGGTGTGCGTCAGCAAAGAAAGGTGCCGGAAGCCGCGCACGAAACCGGACGACTGCATGCTGGATTATCGCTTGCTCCTGTGACTGCTCGTGCGCCTGCTGCCAACGAACTTTGCTAGTCAAGAGCATACTCACATGGAAGATGCGCTGCTGCATGATTGCGAGCACGTCGCTGCGGTTTTCGGAGGTGCAGGAGTCGGGGTTGGGGCACTCAATGACTTGCTCACTGAAGAAGCTGCTGTGCCAGTAGCCATCCTCGGGCACCATGAACCCAATCACATCGCACTCATCGCCACCGTTGGCGACGCAGCGCGAGTCGGGATAGCGGCAGTCCGTGTTGTCAGGGCAGGTCCCGCACGAGACCTGAATTGCAGCCACAGTACATGGGTTCAGCAGTCAAGGCAGCCAGCTGCTTTGCTCTGGACATGAATCGCCCTAAATAAGAACGCGCATGAGAAATCCCCCATGCCTTTGCAGGTTACTCACCGCCGAAACGTTGAAGTTGTAGTTGCCGGAGTCGCAAGGGATGCACTCGTCCAGGTTCTTGGGAGCAAGGAACTCGTTGATGCCGCAGGGCCGCACGTAGATGGAGACCATGTCGGACAGCAGCTCGCGGGTCGGCCCGTTGAGCCGGCCTGACAGCGTCACGTTGTGCAGGCCCTCGCGCGCGCGCAGCCGCATGGCGGTGAAGTGCGCGGTGCCGTTGGAGGGCGGGATGGAGGTCTCACCGGAGATGTCCGGCGACACGGCCGACACGATGATGATGGAACGTGTGGAGCTGTCGCCGGTGCAGTTCTGCGCGAACCAGTCATGCACCGTGACGCTGAGGTCGATGTCGGTGTTGGAGGTGTAGAAGTCAATGCGCGGCGGGTTCTGTGTTGGGGACGGGCAGGGAAGGGCGGCATGGTGCATGGCGGTGCGTGAAGAAGCGCGGTGTGCGCGTTGGAAAGTTGAGGCGTGCTGAACTAGTGCACCCACTGCACACCGGACCTTTTCAGCTTGCAAAACGCACCATGAGCACGTAAGCCGACGTTGAGATGTCATTACCGGCGTCGGCGGTGTTGGACCAGCTGCCGCACGGCAGGTTCTGGTAAGGGATGCCCAACCAGTCCGTGTCGTTCACCAGCATTCTGTTCAGCACCAGCGGTACTGGCGCATCCAGCTGTGCCAGAGTGCCGTTCGCCACGGCACTGCTGTTGAAGCTGCTGCTGATGGTGCCGTTGCTGCTGCTGTTGGTGGTGGGCAGCCGCTGCACAAGCCCGTTGCCGTTGAGCAACGTTCCGCCCACCGCCATCAGCGTGCCTCTCTCCGTCACCCTCGTCGTGTTGGTGCCGGTGCTCAGCGCGAACACAGCACCCGCCGCCAGCTGGATCTGGCCGCTGGAAGCGTACACCGAGCCAGCAGTGGTGTTGATCGCGCCGCCAACGGACGCCAGCAGCGCGGCGCGGTGTGCCGCTGGCAGCTGGCCGTACCACTCCGCCGGCCCCTTGCGGTCAGGCAGCGTCAGCGAGATGTTGTACGGCACGGGTGGCGCCGTCTCGTTGGCGGAGGCGTTGTAGAAGCGCACGGGGTTGGGGAACAGCGCGGTGCCGTTGGTGGACATGTTGCGGACCGTGTCGCGCGGACACGATGTGATCCGCAAAACGTTATCGTGCACCCAGTGGATCGCACCGCCGCGGCCCCGCGCCACGTTGCCGCGCATGTCAATGGCGTCCAGCGTCACCTTGTAGCAGCCCGACTGCACGGCGCAGTTCTGCCCCTCACTGACGAACATGCCGCCACCATCCATTGCCGTGTTGTACAGCACGTCCGAGTTGTAGATCTGCAGGTGGTAGCATGCACACGGATCAGCAGGCCGCGACACACGCGATGCCAAAAAATTTGAACACAGCGCCAAGTGTTCCTTGCGCCAAAGCCTGGCATGTGTGCGCAGGCAAGCAAACTCGTACGCACCTTGACCTCCTTGGCGACCAGCCCCACCACGCACACCGCGCCACCGCCGCCTCCGAAGCAGTCCTGGCCCACGGCGGTGCCGTTGTACGCCTCCAGTCCGTTCAGTCCCGAGTAGTTGGCAGCCAGAGGCTGGGGCAGTGCAGAGTTCCCGGCAAAGCGGACGTTCTTGATATCCACCTGCGGGGCAGCAGCCATGAAGCAGTACAGCAGACGGCTTGACACGTACCAAAAGCATGGAGCCAAGGCGTAGAGCAACGCGACTTGCAGCTACGCCTCTGCCACCCATGCCAGGCCGCGCATGCCCGCATGCCACCAAACCCGCGCACCTTGCCGTTGCCCTCTAGGTAGAGCGCGCCTCCACCGCTCGCCGTGTTGCCGTACATCAGGATGCCAGGCGAAAACTGGTACCGGACTGACAGGGGAGGGTAGTAGATGGACACCCTCCGGCTGGGGATAGACCCAACAAACTGGTATCCCATGGTAATCAGGGTGGCGTTGAGCAGCCCAGGAAGTGTTACGGTTTGCAGCATGCTTGTGGAGAATGTAACCTCGTCAGTTGTGGCCAGGTACAGAGCGCCGCCGATGAGGGCAGAGTTGTTTGCGAAAAGGTGCTTGTAAGGCAGTACGGAACCGTTAGCGTTTGCGGCTTGGGCTAGGTAGTCAGCCACGGGGAGTAGGGAAACCCCGTAATCCGATGTGGTGTCCGACATGATGGTGAAGCCTCCGGATCGCGAGATTGCAACAGCGCCGCCTGTCAAATCATGTGTGCAAACGCGACGTCAGTGTATGTTGCGGGCATGTTGAAGCTGACGCTGTAATTCAAGATGCAGACGGGGCTTACCAAACTTTCCGCTGCAGCCAATGAAGCTGCTGACCGACACAAGCGATACCACCGCCGCCTGCGAGGCGATGGCGCCGCCAAAGCCGGCGCTGATCACTGAGATGGACGGGTACGTGCGCACCGCGAGCGCGGTGATGGGCGAGGTCTCCGGCCAGGCCCATGGGTCCACAACAGTGTTGTTTTTGAAGGTGCAGTTGGTGAGGACGTTGTTCAATGAAAGTCTGCATGTAGCCGAGGGGCGTCAGAGCGTTAGGCGTCTCTCCTCGAGCCACACCGCTGATCCGCATCGATCCATCCCGCCAATGCGCACGCCATGCGCATCCCCGCATCCGGTGCGTGAAACCCTACCGTGTGAAGGCCAGGGCTCCCCCCATGATGGCCACGTTGTCCTCGAAATACGTACTGATGATAAGGATGCGCGGGCTATCAGTGACGCGGATAGCGCCGCCAGCATGCCCCAGCACCTGCATTTACGCGCATGCTCCTCGGTCAGCTCACTACCGTATGAATGCACTCATGCAGAGATCCTGCCAATGCCATATGCCGATGACCCCGGCGCGCGCGTACCTTGTTCCGCGCGAAGTAGGAGTTGGACACCAGCATCTCGCCCACATTGCTGAAGATGGCGCCGCCACCGCAGCGGTCCAGCACGGCCTCGCCGCGGTCCAGCGGGTTTAACATGGCCACGTTGTCAGTGAATCGGCTGTTTGACACAGACCAGGCGCGGCCTGGCGCCACCGTGAACGCATTGATAGCGCCACCGTTGCGGCCTGCAGGGGGCATGCGTGAAAGCAGAATGTGACAGTGGGGACGGCAACGATGGAGCAGCAGCGCATGCTTCGTCATTCCACGCACAGCAGCGTCAAGCGCTCACCGGCGCTGTTGCGTGTAAAATTGCTGTTGGTGATGGTGTACAAGTTGCCAAGATCGCTGTCAACGGTGTCTGACGAAGTCATCCAGATAGCACCGCCCTCGAACTGCCGGGCCGTGTTGTTGTCGAAGCTGCGAACGAGCGGCAGGCTACATGTAAGTGGGTCGCCGCGCAAGAGGTGATTGATGGGTGCATTGTCACCCCGTGTATCTAGTTCCTGGTGGCCGAGTCCTGATAGGTACTGGCACGGGCAGTCCGTCACGGCAGCCTCGCAAGTCATCGTACGGTGGCTCGCTTCACACTGCACACCCTACCCGACTCACGTGCTGCCCCTGATCTGCAGGTATGCAAACTGGCGGCTGAAGATCGCGCCGCCGCCCAGGGTCGCCACATTGTTCGTGAAAAAGGAACCGGTGACGTTAACGCCGCCCTTGCCCACGTACTTGACCGCGACAGCAGCGCCGCCTGCAAAGTCATGCGAACATTGCATAAGCGCGGTATAGCCAACAAGCTGTGGGGCGTGCCCTCATGTGACGAGCCAAACCACAGGGCCACTTACCGAACACGTTGTCCGTGTTTATATCTTCGGTGGTGGCGAAGGTCAGCACATTCCGGTCAAACGTAGATGCTGTGATGGAGGCTCCGTACGAGTTGCTGAAATACACTCCGCCATTGCCATTGGTGGTAAACCTGGGGGCCACGAGGCAAAGCACAAACAGCTCTAGTTATGGCATGTTCATGACTGCCAACTGGCCGAGTTGGCCACAGGCACTAAGGGATAAACGACGTCGTCGCAAGAGAATGCCGCAGCAGCAACACTCACTTGCAGTTGCTTAGAGCGGCATTGTAGACCTGGTAGATGTACAGAGGCCGCTCAAAAGTCGTGCACGCGGATGGCGCTTTCCTGTGGGCGGCGTCACATTTCGGCATGCGAGCTTGATATGCATGACATGCGTGAACAGGAGTTTACTACCCCCTGGTGCCCTGTTGAACAGTACCTGCATCTGGTGTTGCTAAAGGCAGTGTTGGCGATGGTGACAGCCGCTTGGGACGGTTGGTCATCTTTGTCAATCACCAAGCTCTCAAAAGCCCGCATGTGAAGGACGCCGGACAGGTATGAAGGATTTCCTGTTGGTAAGTTGTGTGGCAGGAGCGAAGTCAGGTGTGAGGATGGCATGGAGCCATAGGCTTGAGCACACACTCGTCCTTCCCGCGCCATGCCAGAGCACCATGCGTGTGTCGTTGACACCGACTATCCGCACCACTCGTGCCATCCCCTTCCACACGTACCGTCAAACGTGCAGTCCGACACCAGAGCGGTATTTGGCACGTTGCCCAGAGCTGTCATCTGCACCTTCACTACCTGCCACTGGCCCGCACCGGTGTGCATCCCAAAGACGTACCCCTCCCCGGGAAGCGACAGCTGGGCAAAGTTCCAGTAGTCAAGCCACAGCTGGTTCGGCGTGTTAGCTGTAGGCAGCGGCAGGGCAAAGCAGGGTGTTAGGAGCGGCGGTGAACCAGCAAGCGTTTGCACAGGATTGCGCATCGGCATCATCGCTGCGTACATTGGAAGGTGCTTGACTTGATGATTGCTGAGTCGCGGACCTCGTCAAACCACATAGCGCCAGTGCTCCGCGTAACCTGTGGTCGGAAGAGCAGACGTCAGCCTACAACCAGCGTTGCGATACGGTACTCTTAGCCATCGGCGTTATGCCGCTGCGCTTACGACAGCCATGGCCCATGGACCAAACGAAGCCTGCCCCTATGCCCCCACGGGAATCGCCTCGGCTGGAAATGTGGGCTGTCCTGAATGCGTTTGCAACCCGTTTGCGCCCATCTCATTCCGTCGCAGGCCGAGCTGCTACGGCCAGCACGACGCCGCAAACGTGCTTGCACCTCGTGGGCCATCCTTCTTACATCCCGGCGCGCATCCCTGAACCGCGTGTGCGTACCGTGCAGTTGGTGACGGTGACCTTGCGCGGCCAGCGCATCCACACCGATGGCCAGCCGCTGGTGTGGTCGCTGAAGGTGACGCCGGACATGGTCACGTCAACGCTGTGCCGCGGCGCGCCGCCGCCCCACGTGCCGCTCCCGCCTGCCATGTCCATAAAGTCTGCACGACAGGTAGCGCAACGTGGGGCATGAGGTCACAAAATCCATGAGCAACCCCAGAGCCCGACAGCGAAGCACGCGCATGTGGCATCTGGTCACAGCGCATGGCGTCTTGCCGGGCCGTTCGCTGCGGTGCTTCCGCGCGCAAACGAAGACTGCTAGCTCCAAACCAAGTGTAATTGTCTCTCGCATCCCGTCCACGACCTTGCGCAGTGCCGCATGTTGGCTGCCCCTCGCGCATGTACCCGCCACTCCACCCTTTCCCGCGCCATCATCTATACATGCCTCAACTTGCCTGCAGCTGTGCTCATGATGGCAGACCCGTCATTGGCCGTGTACAGGCCCCCGGTGATGTTGACACGCATCATGGCAGCTGCCGACGGGCTCACGCCCGGCGACGGCGAGTTGCGCTGCATCAGCACCACCGCTCCAAGCGTGCGGCCAGTTGTCTTTGGGAACTTGCTGCCGTCGATGAAGATTGAGTTCAGGACCGCATCGCTTGGATCCTGATGGAGGAAGCCCGGCGCATTGCGACTCTGGATCATGGCCGGAAGTACTATTACAAGGGTTGTGCGTGGCCAAAAGCCACCAGCTGCCCGCCCCTCGTCCCTTTACAAGCCCCCCATACCAATGCCCATGCCTATGGCCCTACGCCCTTTTCTCGCGAATAGCAACCATGAGAAGCTCACCGTCGCATAGACGTCCACCAACGGGTACGTATACGTGAGCCAAGGCGACATCCTCCTGAACAGGGTGGTTCCAGCCGCGTCCTGGTATCCTTCGTAGTCGGCCTCGACGATCGAGTTGCGAATAGATGTGGCTCCGTTGGGATTTACAGTCTTCGGGTCAACGGCCGGACTCCACAGCAGCTTGTTGCCCGTCACCGTGCAGTTGGTCAGGACCACGTTGCAGCTATCGGCGCCATCACATAGGACAGCCAGGCCGCTAGTAGCCATACCTGTGCACATAGAAGACCGGCGACAGCCGACGTCAACAGGAGCATCAGGAATACGCTTGTACAATCATATGCCCCGTTGCGACTGCATTCCATTGCTGCATTCAGGCGTGGCATGCTGTCCCCGCTCGTAATGCAATGCCAGTCAGGTGCATGTGCGCAACCCACCCGTGTTGTTCGAGATGGTAACGCCCTCAAAGCGCAGGTTGCACGTAGAGGCGCCCATGCCCCGTGCGCACACCACCGCAATGGCGGCCATGAAGTCATCTTTCCAGGGGCCCGCCTGTTCCACGCAGGGTTCAGTAGAATCGGCGGTCAGACATCTGTCACAACTGCACCAATCCGCCTGGACCTACGGGCCTCCGGCATGCGAAGAGCGAGCTCACCTCGTACGAGCGGTGCAGATTCTTTGCCTCCTCCAGCAGCGGCATAGTGTACCGCGTGTTTGCCTGCAGCTGGCGGCGGTTCAACAGCCCATACATGGAGCCCTCCGCCGTGCCCGCCAACATGCTCAGGTCATCCTGCAGGGCGCTGCCCATGCGGATGCCCGCGGCCGCCAGCCGGCGCTGCAGCCGGCGCTGCCGGAGCACCAGCGATGCCGCCAACACCTCAGTCAGGTCACCGCCGCCTGGAGGAAGTAGTGATAGGTCATGAGCAAAGCCCAGCGGCTCATCACACGATGCAGGACAGACGAACACCATCGGCGCCGGGGCTTACCCATATCCTCGCTCTCTTCAAGAGCAGATTGCTCGCTCCAGGCGCCGTCGCTGGGCTCCTCCTCCGAAAGGCGCCGACCGGCAGCTGCAAGAGGTGGCTCGGGGGATGGTGGCAATGGCCATGGCGGGCTGGGCGAGGGCGAGGGCGGGCCAGGCGGCGACGGCGACGGGTTCGGCGGCCGAGGAGGCGGGGGTGGTGGTGGGGGCGGAGAGTAGAACCCGTTGCCCGTGAACACCGTATTCCGAATTGTCAAATTCCCCGTAAAACTGCTGGAATGTAGTGCAGCTGCGATAGCTCGGCTCAGGTCTAGGGGTGAAGGCCCAGCCGTGCTGGCTTTAAACGAAAACACGGGCGCCTACAAGACAGATCATAGTCAGGATTAAGTAATGGTCAACGCCACACTAACGACCTACTGTCGACAAGTTGAAGTTGGTGAGCATGCTCCGCTCGATTGTGACGTCCGCCCCTTGCGACAGCAAATGTATGCCATTCACGGGGCAATCTGATAACTGAACGTCCGTAATGACGAGTTGCTGCCCGCTAAACTCCAAGAGGGATTGTCCGGAGAACGCGCCCGGGGAGCACCGGATGGTGGTCGCTGGCGGAACTCCTGACACTGGCGCGCCTTGTAATGTAACAGAGATATTGAAGCTGAGCGTCGCGTCCATGGACAGGACCCCAGGCGGCAGCGAAAAGACCGCCTGCTGAACCCCAGCACTCTGCGCCACCTGAAGCTTGGCCACCAGGTCGGCTGCATCTGAAACACTGTAAACTGCTGATGACTGCAAGAGCTGCCGCCCGTGGACCGAGCCGGCTGTGACTCTACTGATGCTCGCGGACGAAACAGCCGAGAGCCACACCAGGATACCTATGAGACCAACATATCTACGCATACTTGCCGTGTGGCACATTCTCTGTCCCAGCTCACTTGTCTGCCTAGGAATTTCTCAGCATTCTCGCATTCCTCAACATTGCTTGAATATGAATTCCCTCAGGAAGAGGCGCGTGTTGTGTGCTGGATGAGCAGGAGTGACAAACAAATCTGAAGACATATCACACCGAGTTTGGAGTCACACAACGGGATGGGCGCGGTTTTCCGGGCTGTCCGCCTCCCGCTGTCACGAGTCACGAACCGACCCGGCTGCCGGCCGCACAGCCCCACGGCGGTCAGGGGGCGGTCAGGGCGGTTCTGGCGGAGCGTCCCTGCCTTTGCAAACCTGAAGAAAAAGAAGACTGTGCCTCCTGCCTGGGGCGTTCGGGTGGGGGGCCATGACAGCATCGGTAACAGGGGGGGGGGTTAAGAAAGCTCAGAATCTTACCCCGTGCTTAAAATTATAGAGCTTTACGATAGCATGACGCACATACTTGTAGTTGTGTCAGGGGTGGTCTGGTGAGGAAGTTCTGGGCCGCTCAAGTCGGGGGGTCGGTCGTCGTCCCTGGGGGTCCGCCCGTGGGGTCCGCCCATCCTGGCAGGAGGCAGTTAGGAAGCGCCACACAAGCAGAACTGGGGGACAAACGCAGCACCACGAGGCTCATATATGTACGTTATACCGTAACAAGCACAAACAAAGCGTGGAAGGGCCAATGCGGCGTGGACATGTCGGCTCATGCTGGCTGATGTCCCCAAAATGTGCACTGACATGGCGAGGCTATCAAGCTCTGGTGCGCACGACTTCATGTTTAACAAGGCTGCTGATGCACGCTATCCCTGAATCGAGCGGCAGAGATTTGGACGGGGGTGGTGCTGGGTTGAGGGCTTGAGGAGTTGAGGGGACTTCCATGGATAGATTCCCGCGTGTGACCGAAATCTCAGGACAGGACCGCCGATGGCATCGAGTAATGGTGCTCGCCAAGAGGAGTCGATTGACGCCACTTTGGTATCAAGTGGAGGGGTTTTAACCCCTAAACAAGAAGGCGTTATCCGTGGGGGGGGGTCGGTCGTCCCCGGGGGTTCCCGGGGTATGGGGTCTGGCATTTTGCTCCCAATCCCCCCCCCCTGTCGGTACCTGTTGTGTGTGGTTACAAGGTGGTGAGTACGACGTGCATTCCTGTCCTTGTAGAAACCGAGGCCCGGGCCGGGGGGCCCTTATAACGCCTGCAACACTTATATATGCAGCTAGTTTGGCCCCCGAATGGGGGTGCTTATGCTCCTGTGCTCCCAAATGGAATCTAGTAACGCGGCTAACCTGGCTGGGTCCGTATTCTGCATGACGGCCTGCATTCCGCCTGTAAAATCGATCTCGCTACCCAAACGCAACTGGTCGTAGACCGTACATCGCATGAGCACCTGCATATACGTGACTGAAGTGGAGGCGGAGAGGTCACGCGTGACCTCTTCACCCTCTTGCCAGTCCTCCCTACTGTCCTAGGCACTGTCTCTCCTGTCACCAGCTCACGAACGTCTATTGCTGTGACATCGCACATGGCCTTGCAGGTGGCAAGCAACCTGCGGCGTGGTGTGCTTTCTTAGCCCGCGCTGATGGCGTGTGGCCCTGTGGTGCCTCGTCGTGCGTGCCGCCGCTTGGGTAGACAGGTGTGCGTAGTGGTCGGGTAGCGGCTGCGTGTTGCTTCCTGCGCGAGGCGCGAGACCTGCCTAGCCTGTGACGTGGTGTCCTTTACCGGACCGCGGCGCTGCTGGGCGTGCGAGCAGCTCTCTGGCTGCAGGAGGCCCGTCCAGAGGTGGTGGCGGCGAGCCCGTCGGTGGCGCTTGGGCGGCTGCGGTGGGCCCGGCCCCTGATGTGGGTGGTGGCGAGTGCGACTACGGGACCATCATGTCCGCGGCGGACGTCGCGGTGGCCTTGCTGGCTGATCACAATGAGGCCCCCAGCCCCAGCGCTGCCTTTGAGGCGGTCCTGCAGCAGGCGCTGTGGGATGTGAGTGCTCAGTACGCGGTGTGCCGTCGTGGCACTGCAGGGCGCGCTCTGATCCTGAGGTCCCTCCGTGGGGACGTCTGCGCCTGGGAGCGGGAATGGATGGCTGACGGTGGCCCTCCCGTGTGCCCACGGGACCTGGTGCCGCAGCTGCTGCAGGTCGCGGCGCGCGCGGACGCGGAGTTGTTGCGGGCGCTCTGGGCGGAGCCCTTCTAGTGTGCTGACCCGGTTTGGCGGCGTGTTAGTTCGTGTGTGCCTGCGTTTGGCCGTGCGCCGGCGGTGGTTCCCGTGCGGTAGCTGGTCTGCTTTGTTGTGGTGGTCGGTTCGCTGCTGCCTGTGTGCCCCGGCTTGCGGGGGGCCCGTGACCTGTTTTGCTGCGGGTTGGTGCGTGCGTGACTGCACGTGGTCGTGCGCCTGTGGTGGCTCCTGTGTAGTCGCTGGTCTGCTTTGTTGCTGGGTCAGAGCGCGCGGCACTTGGATCGGCGTGCGTGCGTGGCGGTCGGGTAGCCGCTGCCTGTGTTCCCGGGGCCCGGTTTGCGATGTGTTGGTGCGGGGGTGCCGGCGCTCTGTTGTGTGTGCGCCTGTGGTGGTTTCCCGTCCTCGCGGTGGTTTGGGCTTGGTGCTGGGTGTTTCTCCTTTCTTTTCTTGTTCCTGCTCTGTCCCCGTTTTGCGTCTGTTTCTTGCTCTGTTCTGTGAGTTTGGTGGTTGCTTCGCCTGTTTGGGCCCCGGTCTGCCCTTGCTTTGCCCCGAAGGGGTGCCCTTGGGTTTCGGTGGCTGGTACGGTGGTCCCTGGCGTCCTGCTTGTTCGCGTTGCAGGTTGCGTTCCAGTGTGGTGCTGCGCCTTCGCCTTCCTTCTCTATTGTAACCACTCTCAGAAAACATAGCCTGTGCTGATGGCGCGTGTGCCTGTGCGGCGGTTTCGGTGCGAGTGTCGACCTGTGGTGCCTAGTCGTGCGTGCCGCCGCTTGGGTAGACAGGTGTGCGTAGTGGTCGGGTAGCGACTGCATGCTGCATCGTGTCATTCGTGTGTCGTGCCCTACGGGTGCCTGTTTCCAATTCCTGTTTATTTGTTTACCTCGTCTGTGAGGTGTTCGGTTGCGTCTAGGGGGCATCCCGTTTGCCTTGGGCTGTCTATGGGTTTGCGCTATTGTTGGGGTGGCGGTGCGTCTAGCTAGCTTCGCACGTGCCTCTGTGGTGCGTTGCCTGTCACCTCGCCGTCTCGCCTGCCTCCGCCTCCCTTTCTCCTGCCTTGTAACCTTCCTCTCCTTCCTGGCATACGCAAGTGCACATACAGGCATTTGATGGGTTTAAGCGCTATAGGGTCCGCACTGCCAACAGATGCACAGCACAAGCTATTGATGTGATTCCGATTATGTCGCTGGCCAATCATTGCAAACCGTGCCCAGGAGAGGCCTAGGGAGGAGAGGATGCCCTCTATGTTGCTCTATGTACGGCTAATGTATCAGGCCTTCCTCCCACAGATAATGAGGTGGAGGACGAGCGGACAACCCACAGCTATAGCCCCAGTACCGAAGCCCTGAAGACAACCTGTCACAATTTCCCGCGGGCTGTTAGGCCCCTGACGTGCCTAGACGTGCCCCGACGCAATCACGCAAGCCTAAGGCACCCTGACCGACACGAACGGTGCCTGGTACAGTCACGGGCCGGATTCTGACAAACCTGACGCAAGCCCATGAAACTGCAGCCCTTACGTGATTGCGAGATTACAAGAATGGGACAGTGGATTTAACATCACGGCTACGAGTGAAGCCGCAATTCCTAGGAGCACATCAAACTGCCACCCCCACTTGGCTGCCAACCCAACCTTCGGGGGTCTAGACAGGGGTGGGTCTAGACGTCTAGTCGGGTTCTTAGTTTCATACATTAACTTAGCCATGAGCCCAGCTATCGACGTGCGCGTTGCGGAACTAATGCGTACGTAGACCAGAGCGGAAGTCGGAGCTATGATTGCGCAGGTACGGGAGGGGGCTGCAGGCACGTGGGGCGGGTTTCCCTCTCCACGTGCCCGTTGTCAAGCATAGGCCACGCTCTCCTCCTCGCTCGATTGCATTGGGTTCGCTTTAGTTTGGGTTGGTATCTACAACCCCCTTGTAGGAGGGGGGGGTGCAGGGGGGGGGGGAGCGGGGTTCCCTCGGTCCCTTCGACCCTTCCCCGTCGAAGGGAATAGGAGGGGGGTGAGTGCTGGAGTCGCTGTTTGGCAGCGAGGTCACGATAGCTGCGCTTTCGCACGGATAAGCGCAGTAATGCTTATGGTTTCATTTGTCGGCGATCGTCGGAGCGCCTACGCGTTTGTTCCCCAAGACGCGACAGCAGAAATCGGCTGTTGCTGCAATTATGTCACTTACGTTTCTATAGCATAATGATAAAACAATAAAATTTCGCTCTTGCCTTGAAATGCAGTTTTGGCTGCGTTCTCACGCTGCACTCGCTCTCGCGCACTGAGAAGACAAGCAGATATATAACAGCATGCGCCAGGTCGCATAACCAAAGTCGCAGCGCAGGGTAGACACACAGAATTGCGCCACACTTTTTAGGCCATCCGCAGATAACTGGGCTAAAGCACTCAAGCGGTGTTATGAGAACGAGGAGACTACCAACGCAAATTGCGCCCTGCGAAGTTGTGACTTGCCGACTTGTCCGCCGGGCATGACCCTACGACGATACAATTTACTTTTACGTTTGAATCGATGTATTGTAATGCACAGGGAAGCAAAGTGATACACACAGTTAGCGTGCTCTTACGCGGGATCAGCCCAGCGGGCCCAATCCGTATGATTCCCACTCTCAACTGCACTGCCTTCATATTCTCTCACACCAAACGTACGAAACTATCAATTCAATTGATTATTTGGCACTGACTTTGACTTGGAGGTCGACTCTCACTGCGCTTGACGGTCAAACCTCGCTTCATACTTGCCGTCGACTTTGGAATATGTGTATTTCTTTAAGCATGCATACTGTAGCTCGGACTAGACCCCTGCACAGCCGTGGAGTAACGCGGCCGTGCTCTCGGCGGTATGCGCTGTATTGACAGTAGAGTGCATACATAAGATAATGTATGCTGGAAATCTGAAGCGGAGCATAGCTTGTATGCTGCTGCTCGCGTTTCTAATTGGAGCTCAGGCTATTGCAGCTCCACCGCCGGGCGTGCCCGCACCTCCAGACGCAGCGGATTGCAGTAGCTGTGGGGCGACGCTTAGCCCTGTCTGCACGTCTGGCGGGCTAACCATAGCGAATGCCTGCCTCGCAAAGTGCCAGGGCTTGCTGGACTTCATTGACGGGGCGTGTAACGGTAAGAGCGACGCTCATTATATACAATTGTGACCACACTCGAGGTGTGAGCGCGAGTCTGACTGCGCTGCAACTTTTGATTCGTCCGCAGCGGACCCGTTGTTCCAGTCGCTCGCGGCGCCTCCTCCTCCAGCAGCTCCCGTGCCGCCAGAGGTGCTACTGCCTTTGGTGGCTCAGGCGGATGCTGCGAGAGGGGTATCACTCGGGCCCCCGCCAGAACCTCCGAACTCCCCACCCCCTGAATCCCCAGCACAGCCCGCGGCCCAGGCAGCAGACGCGGTTGTTGAGCAGGGCAGCATTGTCGACACGGAGGCGGTCACGCGGTACTGGACAGAGGGTTTCGTCTACCTGGGCCTAGCCGCGGACCTGGGTGTGGCGGGGGTGCCAGAGACCACGGACCCAGCAGCCGAGAGGCGCCGCAGGGCCATGCAGGAGTGAGTAATGCCCGGCGGGCTGGACGGTGTGGGGCTGGGCCGCTTCGAGAGGATACCGGAGATAACGCGATACCACTGGGTTGTTGTAGGCGCATGTGATTGCGCGCTCTGTTGGAGCCAACCGCTGCTGCGGCATTCCCTCGGGGCTGTGCGTGTCATCAGTAACATGCAGCAGCCGCTCACCTGCATTGTCACCTTGCCATCCTTCCGCCCACCACAGGCTTGGTAGTTCGGAGCTCTTGTTTCGCTCATTCCGGCTACATGCAGATGGATCCCTGTATGCGGAGGCTCGGCCGTGGGCGTTAGACGTCAGCTCTCTGGGCAGCGAGCGGCAGGGCTCCGTCACGGATGCGGAGTTACTGCGTAGGAGGGAGCGGCACCGCTTGTTGCGTCAGCAACAGGCGCAGCAGCCGGAGCGGTCGAGAGGGAACGGACACGAGGGCGAGAACCTAGAGCAGCAGCAGTGGGAATCGGCTTCAGACGAGGGGGATGACGGCCAGGCGGAGGAGCGGCAGCAGGCACCACCCGCATCGCTTCATCGAGCGGTGGCGGGACAGGGAGTGCGCCGTCGCAGGCGCGGCCTGCTGCAGAAGGAGGACGCACGCTACCCAGTCAGGGACACGGGATACTGGCCAAACAACGCCGTTGTGCAGATGTACTTCGTGACCACCGGGACCAACACAGCGACGTCCTGCTCGGGCACGTGGGTGTCTGGATACGATGTTTTGACCGCCACGCATTGCGTGTACAATTGGGCCGCCGGCGCGACTTACACAAACTTTGTGGTGAGCAGGGCTCGGAGAGCATAATAAAGAGACCTGTTGCTCCACCCGGGGCCTGGGAGAGGGGCAATGGCCGCCCATAGGGCTTGGCGAGGTGGAGGGTGTTTCGGGAGTAGCGCTGCAGTAAACGTACGGGCTCACTTGCTTGTGTTAGGCGAGCCCACATACGTCCAAGAGCGCTGCTCCTTGATGCCATGCCGCAGATCCGTCCGGCCATGTCGGGCGATGTTTGGAACGGCACCTACAAGGCCGTGTTCACGACGTGGTACCGTTCGGAATGGAACCGCACCAACTACCTTAACGAAGTCAACTACTACGACATCGCAATGATCCGAGCGGAGGCCAGCGACACCGCGACCATCATGCCATATCCCACGTACCTCGGGTACAAGTACGACTGTGCAAAGGTGAGCGAAGGCCGGAGCCGGAAGAGATGCGCAGTGCGTGTAGCGCCTGAGCAGGAGCTACCCTATGGGCAGGGTCTCCGGCGGTGCTCGCTCGCTGCTAAAGGGCAGGCGCCTTGATAGCCGTTAAATTTGCGGGTCCTGCTCCGGCAGGAGATCCATGTCCCTTTTTGCAAACTACAGCAGCATTCGCAACTGCGCGCGCAGAGCCTCTACTCGGCATCCACGTGCGGCTACCCGAACGACCGGCGCTTGGGGGACTTCGCGGCGTCAGCTTCTTACACCCAGATGTGCTGTGACTTCAGCTTCCCGGGCACCACCTGCCAGGCTGACTTTCAGGTGAATGGCGGGGCGGCGTGGCCTGCAATGCAATAGCAAGTTTGGTGGGCTGCCTGTTGTCTTTTCATGTGACCAAATGTTTGGCCTGCTGTGCTGTATTGTTTCCTCCTTCCTACCGCGCGCTCTGTCTGCTACCGTACATGCTGCCGCCTTGCAGCCGCTGACCTCATGCTACACCTACCCTGGAGCCTCCGGGAGCTCTGTGTTCGATCTTGGGGACTACAAGGCGATAGGCGTGGTGAGCGGCAGGCCCTCAGACAATACGTCCTACTCCAGGTGGACGCCGCTCACGGCGCAGCACTTCGGTGCGCTTGAGCGATGGCGCTACCAAGGCGGCGTGGTGGCCCCGCTTCCACCGGCGCCGCCCAGCCCACCTCCGCCACCGCCTCTGAACTACACACGCTATGCATGTGAGTGCGTGCGCCCTGTGATGCATGGCATGCAAAGATAGGTGTTCGAGGCTGCAGGTCCAACTAGTGCCAATGAAATGATGCATAGTGTACCGCCGCCGCCAAGCATTCCCCTTCTGCAACAGGCGCTAGCAACGGCACCGTGCGCCTCGTCAGCTCCAGTGTTGATGGCAGGGGTCGCGTGGAGATCTGTGCACCTGACATCGGCGGCAAGTGTGAGTGTGGTATCGCAACGGACGTGCTTGGCTCACAAGCCCTTGCCGGCGCCTCTTCTTTCGCCTGATGCACATCTATCTCACGCGCTTGATGGGATGATGGCCCCATGCAGTGTGGTGGAGCAGCGTGTGCTCGCGCGGGTGGGGCTACCCGGAGGCGCAGGTGGTCTGCCGCCAGCTAGGGTACACGACCACCACCGCCCAGCCCACACAGAAGGGCTACTTCGGCGCAGCGTCATCGGATCAGTATTTCTTCTTCGTACGTAGGGGCCTGCGGGGCGTGTGTGCGCGCGTGTGTGTGGGTGAATGTTTTATAGCAGGGATGAAAGGCCAGCCAGGCGCGCATGGGATGCACGCACATGCATGGATGACACCCACCTGAACCTTTACTCTTGTGCTGCTATCCGCAGATCTCCAATGTTACATGCGTGGGCACGGAGGCCTCGCTCTCGGATTGCAGGCAGACGGCCTGGGGCAACCTCGACTCCTGCTCAAGCCTGGATGTGGCGGGCGTGGTGTGTGATGGCTCAACGGGGTCTGGGAGTACCCAGGACAGCGTGACCTCCACCCCCTACACAAACGATACATGTGCGTACCGTGGGGGGCATGCTGATGCATAGAGTACATGTGCAGTTCAGGATTTAGCGTTTGTGTTGTTCTCGGTATGAGGCTTAGCGACAACACACCGCACGCCCTTGGATTGCCTTGCTTCTGCCTCAAATGTCGAGCCCTGGCCAAACGTTTTGTGGCATTGCTCCCCACGTTGTCCGGGCTGCAGGCACGCAATGGGTGACACGTGTCAACAATGCCACCACCTATGCGAACGGCACGGTTGTGGGCCGCATTGAGGTCTGCATCAACGGCGTCTGGGGCACGTAAGCAAGCGCATGCGGGCCTATGGTCTGCTGGAAATAAATATCTGTGCAGAATTGTTACGGATACGCTAAGTTTACCGCCGTAGTTCGTCTTGAAATGGACTGTAGTTATTAGCTACTTACCCGGAACCCTGTCCGAAGCGCATTGCCACTACTTCACTGCCACCCCAGTGTGTGTCGCCGGCTATGGGATGATGTGGACGCGACGGTGGCGTGCAAGGGTCTCAGCTACACGTATGGCGTGGCGAAACGACTGAACGAGTCGTGGAGCTCCACGGAGCCGTGGCAGGTTGCTCAGCCCAGTGTGCCCATCTGGCTCGCGGACCTCAACTGCACGTGAGTTGGTTGCCAGCCGCGGCAGAAAAGGCTGGCCAAGCTCAGTGCGGCATACATTGGCTGTTGTGCTCGCGCCATACATGTGTCGTATCCCGCTTCTCCCTGTTTATTATATGCACAGGGGTGCTGAGGTGGATTTGTCGGCCTGCAACCAGCTGCTTGCCTACGGGAGCACCCAGTGCACTCACGGAATGGATGCCGGCATTGTGTGCTCCAACACGACCCTTGGGCCGCAGTACAGCGACACAGCCCAATGTGCGTCGCCGGGTATGCTGAGGAGGGGGGGGGCTGCGGTCCGTACGTGGGACAGCTAAATAGCTGTGTACGTAGACCCCAGCAGCACACGCCGCACCTGACTCCTGTGCCACACCATGACAACAGGCTCAACTCTGGGCGACATCCGCTTGGTTCCAACGGATGACGCGTCAGTAGGTGGCGCCGAGGTGGCAGGTCGTGTGGAGGTATGCTACAATCGGCGGTGGGGCACCATCTGCGCGGACAGCTACTGGGGTGTCGAAGAAGCCGAGGTGCTGTGCAGGTATGATTTCACTGGGTTACCGCTGCTGCTGCCCTGCTGTGTACCTGCGGGTGCGGTGCGGGGGCGGGGTGGTCTGGATGCAGTATAACCTACCAGCTCTTCCTCATGTCACGTACCGGTATTGCTTGCCGATGCAAATAAACGCATGCGTATTAGTTGGACGGCGCAAGGGCGAGGGCGCGTGCGAGCATGCATGTGTGTATTGCTCCTTGCCTCCCGTAGGCACCTCGGCTACAGCTACTTCTTCGTGAACATGACGGCTAGCATGGGCTCGCTGCCGGTGTGGGCCTCGTACACGCAATGCACCGGCAACGAGGACAGGTTCTTCAAGTGCCAGATGTGGGGCCTGCGCGAGGTGACCGACTGCACCAGTGGTACACGCGCCGTGGTGGCGTGCTCCAACTCGCCGACCATTGCTGCGCCGCCGCCGCCTGCGAGCCCGTACGCATGTGAGCTGTGCATGCAGCAGGGATGCCGCCCGTTACAAGGCTGCACATCTAAGCCCAGCACGTATTGTCTTTCTTGTGGTACCTTGCTTCTTACTGCGGTGCCACTACTCCCTGCTTCGTACACAGGCACCACACCCGGCGCTCTCCGCTTGGCGCCCAACGACACCTCGACCAAGACCTACATGTACAGTGACACCACGGCCGGTACCGCGGGGGGACGCCTGGAGTTCTGCTACAATGGACAGTGGGGCACCTTGTGCGCGGTGAGCGACTTGGATGGCGTATGCAGCGTCACTTTGCTCGGGGAGCACGCACATGGGGCATGTTAGACAAGCCCTAGTGCATGTTTGTGTTGCTCACTCCCGGCGAGCATTTCTTGCATGCCCTGCCTGCTTCGCCGTGCAACAGGAGTACTGGTCGACGCCTGAGGCGCGCGTGGCGTGTCGGCAGCTGGGGGGAGGGCTCGAGTACGGCGGCGTGGTAGCCAACGGCACGTACGGCTTCGCGCCATCCGGCCAGCCTGTATGGCTGTCCATTGCCAACTGCACAGGCGCTGAGACCTCATTCGCCGAGTGTGCGCGCTACTCCAATTACAACTACACCATCACCAACACCACATTCTACCCCGGCCAACTTGGTGTCTTGTCACTTGAGTCTACGCTGTACGGCGGCAAGACCGTGTGTCAGTCACACCTCGCTGACCTCAACATCTGGTGCTCGAAGACCTGGCTCTCCCCGCCGCCGCCACCATCGCCGCCACCGCCAGCGCCACCGCCAGTTGGAGATACCTGTGAGTCACAACGACATACCATACTCCTGCTGCTCGTGTCGCTACGCTGGAACCAGTTACCCGCGACGTGTTCCCTTGTTTGCCATCTGTCTTACTACGGTTCTGCCTTACGTGCTCATTCAGGCTCTGCGGGCGAAGACGGCAAGCTGCGGCTTGTTACCGGTAACGGCACGAGCTACGTGTACGATGGCACGAGCGGGCAGACCCAGACCGGTTTCCTGCAGGTCTGCTACAGCGGCACCTGGGGCCGTGTCTGCGCGGCACGCTTTGGTACCCCGGAGGCGCATGTCGCGTGCTGGCAGCTGGGCTTTGCCGGTGGCAGCAAGATGACTTACAGCGGCCTGCTCCCGTTGTACGTGTGGGGCCCGGCCAAGCTGGGCCCCGCCTGGATTGATGGCCTCATCTGCAACGGCACCGAGGCGATGCTGACCTACTGCTACTTCAAGGGCTGGGGTAGCCTGGTGGACTCGTGCCCGCCGGTCCAGGGTGTAGATGCGGGTGCGGACCTGGTCGTGCAGTGCCTGACGTCCGTCAACAGCCCGCCGCCCCCGTCGCCGCCGGTCCCGCCGGTTGCAAACTACGGCTGCGACACGCAAGGGGCACTGCGCCTGGTGGACAAGAGTGGAGCCGTGGTGGACACGTCGTCAGCGGCCACGGTACGTGTGGGCGTGCTTGAGATGGACATCGAGGCCGCAACGACTAGGGGCTCAATTTTCTGTGTCCCTCGATGCGCCTTTCTCCCGTGCGTGCGTGCCCCACTCACCCAAGCCTTGCATGCCCAAGCACTGCAGGTGGAGGGCGCGGTACACGTGTGCATGAACAGCTCATGGAGTTATGTCTGCGACGTAAGTATGTAATCTGCCGCTGAACGCCATAGGAGGTCATCGCACGCCATGTGCTTTTCGCTGCTGCAACCATGCATTTCATGTGCCCACAATCAACCCGGCCCACTTCTTCCTTGCCCATCCATTCGCAGTATCTGTTCAGCTCCAACTTCGCGGCCACGGTGGTGTGCAAGCAGCTGGGCTTTGGCGGTGGCACGCCGTACAGCTGGACGCAGCTGGCGGCGCGGGGCTACAACAACTCCCTGGTGCAGCCGGCCGGCATGCCGCGCGGCCCCAGCCAGCTGCAGGTGTGCTACGGAGACGAGCCCACGCTCCTGGACTGCGAGTGGACGGCCAACGACGTCTTCAACTGCCCCACGTCCAACAGCGTCGCGGGCGTGTTCTGCACCCGCCAGGCCCCGCCGCCCTCGCCGCCAGCCCCGCCCCCGTCGCCGCCACCCTATTGGAGCCAGACGTCCTGCTCTCGGAACTATGACATCCGCTTTGTGGACGGCCCCAATCCCACAGCCGGCCGCGTGGAGGTCTGCTACAACGGTGAGCCGACACAAACAACAGCGTGCGGTTGTGGACGTAATCATTGCAGACCTGCGGTTTTGCGCCTGCTTGGCCCCAGTGTCAAGACACTGAGCACTGCCCCCGTAACCCCACTGTGCCCTAACGCCTTGCCCCTTGTGTTGCTGCCAGGCACCTGGGGTCTCATCTGCGCCCGTTACTGGGACGACGCTCTCTCCAATATCGTTTGCCGCCAGGCTATGGGCTCTAGCTCAGCCATCGGTGAGGCCATGATCGACTGGGACGGCGTAGCTACTGCGGCGGCCAACGGCACCTACCCGCGCTTCGCGTACCTGCTGGCGAGCGTGACCGTCACATACCATCTGGACGGCGGTTTCATCAAGCCCTTCTGCACCGGCAACGAGAACAAGCTTTCGGAGTGCGTGCCCCTGGAGGCGTTCGGCAAGGCGGCCAGCACCTGCAGCCGGTTTTCAGAGGTTGGCATCAATTGCTGGGCCTCGCCGAGCGCCAAGGTCAGCGTGCCGGCGACCACTGCGCCCTACAGCTGCGCAGGCTTCCAGAACGGCACCGTCCGACTGGTCAACGGCGCCACGCCCGCCATGGGCCGTGTGGAGGTGAGTGGTGCGAGCCTGTCTACCGGCTGGGGTGCAGCGCCATGACTCATGCACTGCATGCGGAGGTACTATGTTCCTATCGCATGCGTACATGCGCGCACAACACGCTTACCGTACTTTCATACGTGTCTGTCCCTCTCACTAACTCACGCGCAGGTGTGTTGGAATGGGAACTGGAGCGTCGTATGTGGGAGCGGCTGGGCCAACGCCGCTGCAGCTACAGTGTGCCGCCAGATGGGCTATACGTCAGGCTACGTCAACAACCTGGGCGGAATATCTTTAACCTCTCTAGCGCCCAACTCGCGCTATGCGATCTGGGGGACTCCGGCCAGCGACCAGCCCGTTGCATTGCACCGGGTGACTTGCACCAGTACGGCGACCCACATCCTCAATTGCACCCTAAATTCCGGAGCAGCTTCTAATCAGTTTTATTCCTCAGGCGTGGCTCCCATCGGCTCCTGCATCGCGCCCGCACGCGTGGTCTGTACCGGCCTCGGGTTCTACATGCCTCCACCCAGTCCTCCTAGCCCGCCGTCGCCTCCACCAGTCCCAGCACCTCCGTCGCCACAGCCCCCAAGCCCCGCACCGCTGCCTCCAAGCCCAAGGCCACCCAGCCCAGCTCCACCCTCACCACCGCCAAGCCCCGCGCCCCCAAGCCCACTACCTCCTTTCCCGCCAAACCCGGACCCACCCAGTCCGACCCCACCAAGCCCGCGACCTTCCCCGGAGCCTCCTAGCCCTGACCCGCCATCACCGGCTCCGCCAAGCCCGCCTCCTAGTCCTGAGCCGCCAAGCCCCGAGCCGCCAGCCCCGCCGCCCTCGCCGCAGCCACCGAGCCCACAGCCGTGGCCAAGCCCGCCGAGCCCCGCGCCACCGAACCCGACGCCTCCACCTCTTCCTCCTTCTCCTGACCAACCAAGCCCAGAGCCGCCTAGGCCTCCACCCTCCCCCGCGCCACCCAGCCCAGCACCGCCCTCGCCGACGCCTCCGAGCCCTGATCCGCCGTCCCCTGAGCCACCGAAACCTCCATCCCCAGAACCACCGAGCCCGCTGCCTCCTTATCCCCCACCATCTCCAGAGCCGCCTAGCCCGGAGCCTCCGTCGCCTGCGCCATCGCCGGTGCCTCCCAGCCCGGCGCCTCCGTCGCCGGAGCCTCCGTCGCCTGTTCCTCCCAGCCCGGAGCCCGCTTCCGCGCCGCCCAGTCCCTCTCCTCCCAGCCCGGTGCCGCCTAGCCCGGAGCCTCCGTCGCCTGCGCCATCGCCGGTGCCTCCCAGCCCGGCGCCTCCGTCGCCGGAGCCTCCGTCGCCTGTTCCTCCCAGCCCGGAGCCCGCTTCCGCGCCGCCCAGCCCCTCTCCTCCCAGCCCGGCGCCGCCTAGCCCGGAGCCTCCGTCGCCTGCGCCATCGCCGGTGCCTCCCAGCCCGGCGCCTCCGTCGCCGGAGCCTCCGTCGCCTGTTCCTCCCAGCCCGGAGCCCGCTTCCGCGCCGCCCAGCCCCTCTCCTCCCAGCCCGGCGCCGCCTAGCCCGGAGCCTCCGTCGCCTGCGCCATCGCCGGTGCCTCCCAGCCCGGCGCCTCCGTGGCCGGAGCCTCCGTCGCCTGTTCCTCCCAGCCCGGAGCCCGCTTCCGCGCCGCCCAGCCCCTCTCCTCCCAGCCCGGCGCCGCCTAGCCCGGAGCCACCGTCGCCTGCGCCATCGCCGGTGCCTCCCAGCCCAGCGCCTCCGTCGCCGGAGCCTCCGTCGCCTGTTCCTCCCAGCCCGGAGCCCGCTTTCGCGCCGCCCAGTCCCTCTCCTCCCAGCCCGGCGCCGCCTAGCCCGGAGCCTCCGTCGCCTGCGCCATCGCCGGTGCCTCCCAGCCCGGCGCCTCCGTCGCCGGAGCCTCCGTCGCCTGTTCCTCCCAGCCCGGAGCCCGCTTCCGCGCCGCCCAGCCCCTCTCCTCCCAGCCCGGCGCCGCCTAGCCCGGAGCCTCCGTCGCCTGCGCCATCGCCGGTGCCTCCCAGCCCGGCGCCTCCGTCGCCGGAGCCTCCGTCGCCTGTTCCTCCCAGCCCGGAGCCCGCTTCCGCGCCGCCCAGCCCCTCTCCTCCCAGCCCGGCGCCGCCTAGCCCGGAGCCTCCGTCGCCTGCGCCATCGCCGGTGCCTCCCAGCCCGGCGCCTCCGTCGCCGGAGCCTCCGTCGCCTGTTCCTCCCAGCCCGGAGCCCGCTTCCGCGCCGCCCAGCCCCTCTCCTCCCAGCCCGGCGCCGCCTAGCCCGGAGCCTCCGTCGCCTGCGCCATCGCCGGTGCCTCCCAGCCCGGCGCTTCCGTCGCCGGAGCCTCCGTCGCCTGTTCCTCCCAGCCCGGAGCCCGCTTCCGCGCCGCCCAGCCCCTCTCCTCCCAGCCCGGCGCCGCCTAGCCCGGAGCCTCCGTCGCCTGCGCCATCGCCGGTGCCTCCCAGCCCGGCGCCTCCGTGGCCGGAGCCTCCGTCGCCTGTTCCTCCCAGCCCGGAGCCCGCTTCCGCGCCGCCCAGCCCCTCTCCTCCCAGCCCGGCGCCGCCTAGCCCGGAGCCTCCGTCGCCTGCGCCATCGCCGGTGCCTCCCAGCCCGGCGCCTCCGTCGCCGGAGCCTCCGTCGCCTGTTCCTCC
Organism: Chlamydomonas reinhardtii; assembly: GCF_000002595.2. Lineage (NCBI taxonomy): Eukaryota > Viridiplantae > Chlorophyta > Chlorophyceae > Chlamydomonadales > Chlamydomonadaceae > Chlamydomonas > Chlamydomonas reinhardtii. Next base: position 5,952,593 of record NC_057004.1, on the reverse strand, counting down.
CAGCCCGGAGCCCGCTTCCGCGCCGCCCAGCCCCTCTCCTCCCAGCCCGGCGCCGCCTAGCCCGGAGCCACCGTCGCCTGCACCATCGCCGGTGCCTCCCAGCCCAGCGCCTCCGTCGCCGGAGCCTCCGTCGCCTGTTCCTCCCAGCCCGGAGCCCGCTTCCGCGCCGCCCAGTCCCTCTCCTCCCAGCCCGGTGCCGCCTAGCCCGGAGCCTCCGTCGCCTGCGCCATCGCCGGTGCCTCCCAGCCCGGCGCCTCCGTCGCCGGAGCCTCCGTCGCCTGTTCCTCCCAGCCCGGAGCCCGCTTTCGCGCCGCCCAGTCCCTCTCCTCCCAGCCCGGCGCCGCCTAGCCCGGAGCCTCCGTCGCCTGCGCCATCGCCGGTGCCTCCCAGCCCGGCGCCTCCGGCGCCGGAGCCTCCGTCGCCTGTTCCTCCCAGCCCGGAGCCCGCTTCCGCGCCGCCCAGCCCCTCTCCTCCCAGCCCGGCGCCGCCTAGCCCGGAGCCTCCGTCGCCTGCGCCATCGCCGGTGCCTCCCAGCCCGGCGCCTCCGTCGCCGGAGCCTCCGTCGCCTGTTCCTCCCAGCCCGGAGCCCGCTTCCGCGCCGCCCAGCCCCTCTCCTCCCAGCCCGGCGCCGCCTAGCCCGGAGCCTCCGTCGCCTGCGCCATCGCCGGTGCCTCCCAGCCCGGCGCCTCCGTCGCCGGAGCCTCCGTCGCCTGTTCCTCCCAGCCCGGAGCCCGCTTCCGCGCCGCCCAGTCCCTCTCCTCCCAGCCCGGCGCCGCCTAGCCCGGAGCCTCCGTCGCCTGCGCCATCGCCGGTGCCTCCCAGCCCGGCGCCTCCGTCGCCGGAGCCTCCGTCGCCTGTTCCTCCCAGCCCGGAGCCCGCTTCCGCGCCGCCCAGCCCCTCTCCTCCCAGCCCGGCGCCGCCTAGCCCGGAGCCTCCGTCGCCTGCGCCATCGCCGGTGCCTCCCAGCCCGGCGCCTCCGTCGCCGGAGCCTCCGTCGCCTGTTCCTCCCAGCCCGGAGCCCGCTTCCGCGCCGCCCAGCCCCTCTCCTCCCAGCCCGGCGCCGCCTAGCCCGGAGCCTCCGTCGCCTGCGCCATCGCCGGTGCCTCCCAGCCCGGCGCCTCCGTCGCCGGAGCCTCCGTCGCCTGTTCCTCCCAGCCCGGAGCCCGCTTCCGCGCCGCCCAGCCCCTCTCCTCCCAGCCCGGCGCCGCCTAGCCCGGAGCCTCCGTCGCCTGCGCCATCGCCGGTGCCTCCCAGCCCGGCGCCTCCGTCGCCGGAGCCTCCGTCGCCTGTTCCTCCCAGCCCGGAGCCCGCTTCCGCACCGCCCAGCCCCTCTCCTCCCAGCCCGGCGCCGCCTAGCCCGGAGCCTCCGTCGCCTGCGCCATCGCCGGTGCCTCCCAGCCCGGCGCCTCCGTCGCCGGAGCCTCCGTCGCCTGTTCCTCCCAGCCCGGAGCCCGCTTCCGCGCCGCCCAGCCCCTCTCCTCCCAGCCCGGCGCCGCCTAGCCCGGAGCCTCCGTCGCCTGCGCCATCGCCGGTGCCTCCCAGCCCGGCGCCTCCGTGGCCGGAGCCTCCGTCGCCTGTTCCTCCCAGCCCGGAGCCCGCTTCCGCGCCGCCCAGTCCCTCTCCTCCCAGCCCGGCGCCGCCTAGCCCGGAGCCTCCGTCGCCTGCGCCATCGCCGGTGCCTCCCAGCCCGTCGCCTCCGTCGCCGGAGCCTCCGTCGCCTGTTCCTCCCAGCCCGGAGCCCGCTTCCGCGCCGCCCAGCCCCTCTCCTCCCAGCCCGGCGCCGCCTAGCCCGGAGCCTCCGTCGCCTGCGCCATCGCCGGTGCCTCCCAGCCCGGCGCCTCCGTCGCCGGAGCCTCCGTCGCCTGTTCCTCCCAGCCCGGAGCCCGCTTCCGCGCCGCCCAGCCCCTCTCCTCCCAGCCCGGCGCCGCCTAGCCCGGAGCCTCCGTCGCCTGCGCCATCGCCGGTGCCTCCCAGCCCGGCGCCTCCGTGGCCGGAGCCTCCGTCGCCTGTTCCTCCCAGCCCGGAGCCCGCTTCCGCGCCGCCCAGCCCCTCTCCTCCCAGCCCGGCGCCGCCTAGCCCGGAGCCTCCGTCGCCTGCGCCATCGCCGGTGCCTCCCAGCCCGGCGCCTCCGGCGCCGGAGCCTCCGTCGCCTGTTCCTCCCAGCCCGGAGCCCGCTTCCGCGCCGCCCAGCCCCTCTCCTCCCAGCCCGGCGCCGCCTAGCCCGGAGCCTCCGTCGCCTGCGCCATCGCCGGTGCCTCCCAGCCCGGCGCCTCCGTGGCCGGAGCCTCCGTCGCCTGTTCCTCCCAGCCCGGAGCCCGCTTCCGCGCCGCCCAGCCCCTCTCCTCCCAGCCCGGCGCCGCCTAGCCCGGAGCCTCCGTCGCCTGCGCCATCGCCGGTGCCTCCCAGCCCGGCGCCTCCGGCGCCGGAGCCTCCGTCGCCTGTTCCTCCCAGCCCGGAGCCCGCTTCCGCACCGCCCAGCCCCTCTCCTCCCAGCCCGGCGCCGCCTAGCCCGGAGCCTCCGTCGCCTGCGCCATCGCCGGTGCCTCCCAGCCCGGCGCCTCCGTGGCCGGAGCCTCCGTTGCCTGTTCCTCCCAGCCCGGAGCCCGCTTCCGCGCCGCCCAGCCCCTCTCCTCCCAGCCCGGCGCCGCCTAGCCCGGAGCCTCCGTCGCCTGCGCCATCGCCGGTGCCTCCCAGCCCGGCGCCTCCGTCGCCGGAGCCTCCGTCGCCTGTTCCTCCCAGCCCGGAGCCCGCTTCCGCGCCGCCCAGCCCCTCTCCCAGCCCGGCGCCGCCTAGCCCGGAGCCTCCGTCGCCTGCGCCATCGCCGGTGCCTCCCAGCCCGGCGCCTCCGGCGCCGGAGCCTCCGTCGCCTGTTCCTCCCAGCCCGGAGCCCGCTTCCGCGCCGCCCAGCCCCTCTCCTCCCAGCCCGGCGCCGCCTAGCCCGGAGCCTCCGTCGCCTGCGCCATCGCCGGTGCCTCCCAGCCCGGCGCCTCCGTGGCCGGAGCCTCCGTCGCCTGTTCCTCCCAGCCCGGAGCCCGCTTCCGCGCCGCCCAGCCCCTCTCCTCCCAGCCCGGCGCCGCCTAGCCCGGAGCCTCCGTCGCCTGCGCCATCGCCGGTGCCTCCCAGCCCGGCGCCTCCGTGGCCGGAGCCTCCGTCGCCTGTTCCTCCCAGCCCGGAGCCCGCTTCCGCGCCGCCCAGCCCCTCTCCTCCCAGCCCGGCGCCGCCTAGCCCGGAGCCTCCGTCGCCTGCGCCATCGCCGGTGCCTCCCAGCCCGGCGCCTCCGTGGCCGGAGCCTCCGTCGCCTGTTCCTCCCAGCCCGGAGCCCGCTTCCGCGCCGCCCAGCCCCTCTCCTCCCAGCCCGGCGCCGCCTAGCCCGGAGCCTCCGTCGCCTGCGCCATCGCCGGTGCCTCCCAGCCCGGCGCCTCCGGCGCCGGAGCCTCCGTCGCCTGTTCCTCCCAGCCCGGAGCCCGCTTCCGCGCCGCCCAGCCCCTCTCCTCCCAGCCCGGCGCCGCCTAGCCCGGAGCCTCCGTCGCCTGCGCCATCGCCGGTGCCTCCCAGCCCGGCGCCTCCGTGGCCGGAGCCTCCGTCGCCTGTTCCTCCCAGCCCGGAGCCCGCTTCCGCGCCGCCCAGCCCCTCTCCTCCCAGCCCGGCGCCGCCTAGCCCGGAGCCTCCGTCGCCTGCGCCATCGCCGGTGCCTCCCAGCCCGGCGCCTCCGTCGCCGGAGCCTCCGTCGCCTGTTCCTCCCAGCCCGGAGCCCGCTTCCGCGCCGCCCAGCCCCTCTCCTCCCAGCCCGGCGCCGCCTAGCCCGGAGCCTCCGTCGCCTGCGCCATCGCCGGTGCCTCCCAGCCCGGCGCCTCCGTCGCCGGAGCCTCCGTCGCCTGTTCCTCCCAGCCCGGAGCCCGCTTCCGCGCCGCCCAGCCCCTCTCCTCCCAGCCCGGCGCCGCCTAGCCCGGAGCCTCCGTCGCCTGCGCCATCGCCGGTGCCTCCCAGCCCGGCGCCTCCGGCGCCGGAGCCTCCGTCGCCTGTTCCTCCCAGCCCGGAGCCCGCTTCCGCGCCGCCCAGCCCCTCTCCTCCCAGCCCGGCGCCGCCTAGCCCGGAGCCTCCGTCGCCTGCGCCATCGCCGGTGCCTCCCAGCCCGGCGCCTCCGGCGCCGGAGCCTCCGTCGCCTGTTCCTCCCAGCCCGGAGCCCGCTTCCGCGCCGCCCAGCCCCTCTCCTCCCAGCCCGGCGCCGCCTAGCCCGGAGCCTCCGTCGCCTGCGCCATCGCCGGTGCCTCCCAGCCCGGCGCCTCCGTGGCCGGAGCCTCCGTTGCCTGTTCCTCCCAGCCCGGAGCCCGCTTCCGCGCCGCCCAGCCCCTCTCCTCCCAGCCCGGCGCCGCCTAGCCCGGAGCCTCCGTCGCCTGCGCCATCGCCGGTGTCTCCCAGCCCGGCGCCTCCGTGGCCGGAGCCTCCGTCGCCTGTTCCTCCCAGCCCGGAGCCCGCTTCCGCGCCGCCCAGCCCCTCTCCTCCCAGCCCGGCGCCGCCTAGCCCGGAGCCTCCGTCGCCTGCGCCATCGCCGGTGCCTCCCAGCCCGGCGCCTCCGTGGCCGGAGCCTCCGTCGCCTGTTCCTCCCAGCCCGGAGCCCGCTTCCGCGCCGCCCAGCCCCTCTCCTCCCAGCCCGGTGCCGCCTAGCCCGGAGCCTCCGTCGCCTGCGCCATCGCCGGTGCCTCCCAGCCCGGCGCCTCCGTCGCCGGAGCCTCCGTTGCCTGTTCCTCCCAGCCCGGAGCCCGCTTCCGCGCCGCCCAGCCCCTCTCCTCCCAGCCCGGCGCCGCCTAGCCCGGAGCCTCCGTCGCCTGCGCCATCGCCGGTGCCTCCCAGCCCGGCGCCTCCGTCGCCGGAGCCTCCGTCGCCTGTTCCTCCCAGCCCGGAGCCCGCTTCCGCGCCGCCCAGCCCCTCTCCTCCCAGCCCGGCGCCGCCTAGCCCGGAGCCTCCGTCGCCTGCGCCATCGCCGGTGCCTCCCAGCCCGGCGCCTCCGGCGCCGGAGCCTCCGTCGCCTGTTCCTCCCAGCCCGGAGCCCGCTTCCGCGCCGCCCAGCCCCTCTCCTCCCAGCCCGGCGCCGCCTAGCCCGGAGCCTCCGTCGCCTGCGCCATCGCCGGTGCCTCCCAGCCCGGCGCCTCCGTGGCCGGAGCCTCCGTCGCCTGTTCCTCCCAGCCCGGAGCCCGCTTCCGCGCCGCCCAGCCCCTCTCCTCCCAGCCCGGCGCCGCCTAGCCCGGAGCCTCCGTCGCCTGCGCCATCGCCGGTGCCTCCCAGCCCGGCGCCTCCGGCGCCGGAGCCTCCGTCGCCTGTTCCTCCCAGCCCGGAGCCCGCTTCCGCGCCGCCCAGCCCCTCTCCTCCCAGCCCGGCGCCGCCTAGCCCGGAGCCTCCGTCGCCTGCGCCATCGCCGGTGCCTCCCAGCCCGGCGCCTCCGGCGCCGGAGCCTCCGTCGCCTGTTCCTCCCAGCCCGGAGCCCGCTTCCGCGCCGCCCAGCCCCTCTCCTCCCAGCCCGGCGCCGCCTAGCCCGGAGCCTCCGTCGCCTGCGCCATCGCCGGTGCCTCCCAGCCCGGCGCCTCCGTCGCCGGAGCCTCCGTCGCCTGTTCCTCCCAGCCCGGAGCCCGCTTCCGCGCCGCCCAGCCCCTCTCCTCCCAGCCCGGCGCCGCCTAGCCCGGAGCCTCCGTCGCCTGCGCCATCGCCGGTGCCTCCCAGCCCGGCGCCTCCGTCGCCGGAGCCTCCGTCGCCTGTTCCTCCCAGCCCGGAGCCCGCTTCCGCGCCGCCCAGCCCCTCTCCTCCCAGCCCGGCGCCGCCTAGCCCGGAGCCTCCGTCGCCTGCGCCATCGCCGGTGCCTCCCAGCCCTGCGCCTCCGTCGCCGGAGCCTCCGTCGCCTGTTCCTCCCAGCCCGGAGCCCGCTTCCGCGCCGCCCAGCCCCTCTCCTCCCAGCCCGGCGCCGCCTAGCCCGGAGCCTCCGTCGCCTGCGCCATCGCCGGTGCCTCCCAGCCCGGCGCCTCCGTCGCCGGAGCCTCCGTCGCCTGTTCCTCCCAGCCCGGAGCCCGCTTCCGCGCCGCCCAGCCCCTCTCCTCCCAGCCCGGCGCCGCCTAGCCCGGAGCCTCCGTCGCCTGCGCCATCGCCGGTGCCTCCCAGCCCGGCGCCTCCGTCGCCGGAGCCTCCGTCGCCTGTTCCTCCCAGCCCGGAGCCCGCTTCCGCGCCGCCCAGCCCCTCTCCTCCCAGCCCGGCGCCGCCTAGCCCGGAGCCTCCGTCGCCTGCGCCATCGCCGGTGCCTCCCAGCCCGGCGCCTCCGTCGCCGGAGCCTCCGTCGCCTGTTCCTCCCAGCCCGGAGCCCGCTTCCGCGCCGCCCAGCCCCTCTCCTCCCAGCCCGGCGCCGCCTAGCCCGGAGCCTCCGTCGCCTGCGCCATCGCCGGTGCCTCCCAGCCCACGTCCACCCGGCCCCTGGCCACCACCGCCGTTGCCTCCGGGACTGGCCCTGACGCTGAATGACTTCTCGGCAACATTCGTAAATGCAACAATTATTGCTGATTTGGATGTTACGAACACATCTTCGGTTATGTCGTTTTTGCAAGAGTTTAAACAGATGACGGCTGCTGCGCTGGGTGTTTCTGTCGACCAGATCATCGTTCGCGCTGTTACAGTGGATGGACAACAGATTGGCAGGCGGCGGGCGCAGGAGGAGGAACCCCTCGGCGACCGGCAGTCGTTGGAGCCATCTGCAGAATTCCAGGAATTCGGGCGGGTCACGTTACTCCAGCACCGCTCGTACGTCGGTGATCACGAGACCATTGCCGCGCTGCAAGCACTTGAGGAGCGGCTACTGGCACCGCAGCTACCACGCGGCGCTGCGAGCAGAGGGCGGCGGCACAGACAGCTGGCCGAAGCGGCGTCTGACGTTATTGTGGACTTCACAGTGGTGCAGTACGAGGAGGTGGAACTGCCGCCGTTGCCTCCGCCAATGCCGCCCCTCTCGCCTGGTCTGGTGGCGCCGCCTGGGACCCCGCTGAGGCCGCCTTCCCGACCGCCCAGACCTCCGCGTCCGCCGCCGCTGAATCTGAACAGGCTGGCACAAGAGCTGGGCGCACAAGAGGTGATCGTGGTGTACTCGCCACCCTCGCCGCAGCCCCCTAGTCCGGCGCCACCGGCACCGCAGCCGCCGCCAAGCCCACAGCCGCCCTCACCTGCGCCCAGCCCGCCGGCAGGCAGTGGTGATGCATTGCCCGCCGCACTCGAGGCGACTATCGTGGGTGCGGAGTACGCGGCTGTTGTTGGCTCGCCAACGTTCGAGGTCGAGTTCTGTGCGGATCTCATCTCCAGTTCGGGCAGCAAGTTGTGCTTGGTCATCTACATCCTGCCAGGCAGCGGCGGTGTAGTCGTGGGTGCAATGCTCGTGCCTCAGGACGCCACCAGCCAGGCAGACTTTGACACGATGGTGCAGTCGATGCTGGACTATCCAAATGGCGTCTTTACCATCGTATTCAAGTCGGCTTACGGAGTGTCGTCTGTCATCCTGAAGAGGGCCATCTTATCACCATCGCCGCCCCCGCCGTTCTCGCCTTCGCCGCCCCCACCGCCCTTCTTCAAGTCAATGTCGCCGCCGCCGCCGCCACCGCCGCCGCCGCCAGAGACGCCTCCTTCCCCGTCCCCCTCAAGCCCCCCTCCGCCGTTCCCCCTTCCGCCGGGTTGGCCAACACCTCCACCGCTGGCACCGCCTCCGCGCCTGCCACCACCACCATCACCAGCATCATCTGTCCCGGAGAGCCTGCTGGCACCCCCTTCACCGGCACCTCAGGAGCCGTCACAGCCACCGGCATCGCCCGTGCCTTCTCCGGTACCTCAAGATTTGCCCCCACCGCCACATGCGCGGAGCCCCAAGCCGCCGCGACGCAAAAAGCAACCGCCCTTCCCGCAAAAGCCTCCAAAGTCATCCAAGCCGCCCAAGCCGCGTCGCTCCCCGCCATCACCTCCCAGCCCGCCGCCACCTGCGCCCTACCCGCCGCCTGGAAAGCCCAAGCGGCCGCCTCGTGTGCGGGCGCCGCCGCGGCCCCTCCTCCAAGCGGCAAAAGAGGACCCGCCTTCTGCACAGCCGGAGTCGCCCACTCCACCTGCACTACCGCCGCCGCCGATGCAGCGGCGGCGTGACAAGTCGCCTCCGCGACTGCCACCATCAGCACCACCACCTGACGCGCCGCCGGCGGGTGCACCGCCGCCATCACGCCGCAACCGCTCCGGTCTCGCAGGCTAACTCGCACGTTTATTGTAAGTGGTGCATGGCATCGGCTGGAGCAACCCCTCCGCCTGGGACTGATCCATATGGCAATCCTGTGTGCTGTGCCTTTCTTCCATGACGGCGCGCAACGTACGTACCAACCGTTCGGTCTGCCGCTCTGCAGGACATGCAGAACTACTGCTCAAGCCTCATGGATTCAAAACTGGCTTTCAGGCCATCTCAAGATGGTGCGCTGTTGGCGACTGTGCATTGTGATAGCTTGCCCGTACCAGATCATCCGTCATAACTTGTCGAACATTAAGCGGATGCACACGCATAGATTCGCATGACGCATACGGTACAATTGGGGAAATCACTAATCTGAACTTAATCTGATTCTGCTGTTCGGCGGTTTTGTGTCTGGCGCTGGTGTGCGTGCCTGCCGTGGTCCATACATGTTCCATGCAAGCGGAGCCTTCTGAGGAATGGTCCACCAGGGGGTCGGCATCTGTATTTTTGATAAATGGGCGCACTGCAGATACGGTAAAGGCATTGAAACTGGCAGGCTACGAGATAGGTAGAGCATGAGCGTTGAACTGGTGTGGATTAATGTATGGTGTTAATAATACAGGTTTATACGACAGTAACGTTGCGCCACTAGGTAATAGCTTCACCAAACGTGAAGCGAAAGTGTCCATTCTTATGAGTAACAAATGTGAGAGCCATCGGCGTGATACTGCAACTGTGGGACGTGTCACATGATCACGCCCGGTCCGTGTGCAAGGTGACCCGTGTGAACGCCCACCTTGTTGCACGCCTTGTTGTCTGTAAGCGTAGCTTGCACGCGCCCAAACGCTCTGCGGATGCCAGGGCACGCGTGTCACGCACCCTCCGGGCGCTTGCCCTTAGGGGTATATGGGACATGAAAAGGCAAAGCAAGTGTCTAATGTAGTTGGGTTATAGGTCGTGTGCCGCGTGTTACCGCTTACATTTTTCCGCCCCTCTTGGTGCTGAGGACAAGATATGTGATCCCCCCTCGCAAGGAAAGAATGGGCTAGCTGCGCCCACGCCACGTCTCTTGTCTGAGGCCGCAAGCGTCTACCTCATCTCCCGGACATAGCCGGGGTCGGTTCATACAGGCACGGCCCGCCATACGTCAGCTGCGTCCCGCTGTCAAGCACAAGCACAGCCAGCGCAGGACAACCAATAAGCAGGAAATGCCGCGCAGGGCCTGGCGCAGGTAGCGGCGGTGCAGGGCCTGGCGAATGTGCGCAGCACATCGGGCAGGGCAAGGCCACGTGGAGGAGGGCCGAACGCGCGGCGCCGCCTAGAAGCGGCGCCAGCGCGCAGGTTGAGACCTGCCGGTGTCTGGTTTGCGGTCTTTGCTGGCGAGCAATGCGCGGCACGGTGTATGCGGGATATTTTGCTTGCCTGCTGCTGTTGTGCTTGACGCGTGTGCCTGCATCAAGACACCAGCTTTGGAAGGGGGCAAGAAGTGCCAGGTTGTGCTATTGACGGCGCCGTCCACCGTGCCTTATGCCCTACAACTGCAGCCAGCAACTTGTTGGTACAGTATCTCCGGCGTTTGACCAGCCGCGCGCTCATACAATGCCGTCGCAAATTGGTTTGCCATGTGCTGGGGTCTGGGAATCAGCTGCACCCTAGGGGAAATTCACCAACCGTGTCCCATCGCACGCTCTACAACTGGAGATCAAAATCTTCCTCCCATAGCCCCTGCAAAGTTGGGACAGGCCTCAGGAGAGGCTTACCTCATTTGGCCATGCATGCTCAGTCTGAACCGTGCTTGTGATGTGGTGCCGCCCCATGCTGTGCCCAGGGACGCCAGGCGGCCAGGACCCAGTTGCCAGCCCTGTTGCCAGCGCCTGACAGCTGCTATGACGCACATGGTCCGTATTCCCACCGTCATCCTTCACCGCTTTCCTCTCGCCTGCCTCCCCGCACCCCTCCCCTCGCCAGTACGACCGTGACTGACCGTGCTGCGTGGCGCCTCATATCCTCGCCACCCAACTGACGTGACCTTTGGACAGATACTGCGAAGACCGAGAATTAAGCAATGTTTTATCGTACTTCCAAGTACTTTAACAATGAACACTATCATAATAAACTCTTTTGACGTCGATGGCGACGGTTCGATTTCAGAGCTGGTCGAGACCGCTGTACCCGCGAACGCCTGCCTGCAGCCCTGTGCGGCGCCTGGCGCTGAGCCGAGAGCTGGATGAGATGCTCAGCACGATTGTAAACGAGGTCGTGATAATACACGATGCCGGCGCCTCGCAGGGTCAGGGTCAGGGTTCAGGATGCAGGTTGAGGATGCAGGCTCAGGCGTGTTCAGGATGCCGCAGGTTCAAGGTCAGGGTTGCAACGAAACGAGCACCGATGAGAGTTGTTAGTTTGTATACTTCCCTCACAAGTACATCGTATTGGAGTCAAGAATGAAGGATTTAGATGCAGGTAAGATTTTTAACTGCAGTAACCATAGTATAACGACCCTGGCGATGACCCGAAGCTGACCCATGCTGGCCCACCAAACAGCCCCCCATTGACGTTCCAGAGTGGCGAATAGTGGTCAACGAGGTTCCCCACCAGGACATAAGCTCACATATGTACCTGAATGTATTAGACTTAACCGCGTTGAGAGCACCATTGCAAGCTCAAGCCACAAAGCTTTCAGCTGCGTGCTGAATACAAAAAGATCTCTATATAACACATCCGTATTATTGAGTTGAGGAAATGTGGGATGATTCACCGCACTGCAAGCCCAGACTGCTGGTGCAACTGGTGAAATTAAGGGATTGCAGCGGACGGTGATTTTCGTCGATCCTTCCTCACTAAGCGATATGCAAAGCACAGAATAATGCTTTCCATTGGACGAGGGCTGGCTTTGGTGCTGCTGTTTCTTGGTGCATTCTCCAGCGGAGTCGCTGCGAAGCGGTCGTCTCGTGTCGGGTCCGCCGCTGGCGCGTGGGACTGCGACGAATGCCCCGAAATAGCAGCACCAGTATGTGTCGCTGGTGTAACGTTCAGGCACGCCTGCCTCGCCGCGTGCCAGGGGTTGCCGAGTGGCGCCAACGGTCCGTGCGCAGGTAGGGCGGAGTTTCGCGCCCACCGGTGCTGCAGCGAGCACCGCTGTTTCGGGCTTCTGAAACGAAGCAAGAGCCATCGGCAGCTTTGATGTAATGCGCGCTTCTTCTCGTTAGCGAGTTGCAGTCGATGTCGCGGACCCCGGCACGCCATTACAGCACGATGCAGTCGCTCGCTGAGCGCTTCGGCTCCAACCACCAACCATGACATCGCAGGTGACAAACTCATTGCGACTGCCACTGGTGTTCTGGACAGCGACCCCGAAGCGGCGGCCGCGGACGTCGCATCTACGAGTTTGCAGGGCTCCGCTGACGCCACGGCTGTCAGCAGCAGCGGCCGCGGTGCGGCTGCTGTCAGCAGCCGCAGCAGCGCTGCCGGGGAGGATAGTGGCAAGCACCACAAGCGGAAGCACGCACGTGGGCAGGACATGCACCGCTTCCGACAGCACGGCTTCGTGTTGGTGGGCTCGCTACCGCTGGCGTCGGCAGCTGAGGCCTCGCCGCAGGCACCGCCGTCGCAGCCGCCATCCCAATCAAAGGGTGGCAGCGGCGATGGCGGCGGCGGTAATGGTGATGGTGGTGGTGGTAGTGTTGACAGCGATGACACGATTTTGGGCGAGAGCTCATGGGACCCCGAGCGGGCTAACATGAGGTGAGGGCGGGCGCGGCCGCCGCAGTCGGAGCTCCTGTCCCCCCTGTCACTACGGTACTGTACCGTGTCAGAGGAGGGCGTGCGGTCCCTCGCGTGTGGGGCAGCTGCCTGCCGGTTGACCACACCGTTGCGCCGCTGTCTTAGAGTTTAACGGCGTTGTTCAAGGACTTTTCGCCTCATCTAGTTACGTATTGACTCTCCCGTCCGCTGGCCGCATTCCTCGTGTGCGCTTGCCCATGCTTGCAGGACGCCCAAGTCCAGATTTAACCCTGGATCTAGCAGCAGCCGCGACGGCAGCAGTAGCAGTAGCAGCAGCAGCAGCAGTGGCTCGGATGGGATGCAGGTCCGTGCGTTGCGCTACTCGGTCGCCGACGGCCTGCTCTACGCAGAACTGGCGGCTCGCCCGGCGCTGGAGCCCGCAGTGCGGCGAGCGCTGTCGGCAGCGACCTCGCTTGACGGCGCCGCCTGGCTGGCCCCAGCCGCCGGCGGGGACCAGGACCAGGACCAGGAGCAGGAGCAAGAACTGGGGCGCTTTGAGTCGTTTGAAGCCATGGCGACCACGAACGGGAGCGTGGAGGATGGCGGGGCCTCCGCTGCTGTCGCGGCGGCCGCTTTAGCCGGTGCCGGGTATAGTAAGCGGGGCAGCGGCCGTGCAGCAGGCCCCCTAGAGCTGCTGGAGCCCGAGAGCGAGTCCGCCGCCGGCGGCCTGCTCCGCAGGCAGTGGCAGGTGCCCCGGCAGCAGCAAGCGCAGCCGCAGCAGCGGCAGCGGCACCGGCGCAGCCTGCAGCAGGGGCTGCAGTGGTCCGGCGATGCGCGCTGGCGCGTGCGCGATGCCGCCGCCTGGCCTTTCTCGGCTGTGGCGTACGTGGTGTATAAGCAGCCTAGCACGGGCTCGCGCTACCAGTGCTCGGCCACCTTTATTTCGCCGGTGGACGTGCTGACAGCTGCGCATTGCGTGTGGGACTTCGACAACCAGACCGCCTACCGCGACTGGCGCGTGTGGCCGGGCCTGGCATCGGCTTCCAGCGCCCCCTCCAACGCCGCTGCCTTCATGGCGGAGTACGTCACATTCTACCGCACGGAGGCGGCGGCGGCGGCGGTTGGCGATACAACGGTCTTCAATGACCTCGACCGCGCCAACCGACGCGGGCCCGGCGGCGTTGGAAACGTAACCGACGAGCAGCAGTACGGCGAGCAGCGCTACGACGTCAACTACTTTGACATTGCAATCATTCGTGTCAACCGCTCGCACAACAGTTGGCTGGGGCTTAAGTACGACTGCTCCGTACAGTCGTACCCCAAGACCATGGCGTGTGGCTACCCCGCCACCTGGCCGGCCAGCTACTGGCAGCACTGCAGCCAGTGCTTCCTGGCCACCAGCTCCTGCCGCCCGCTGTGGCAGATGTACAATTTCTGCTACAGCGAGCGCGGGCAATCCGGCATGGCCATCACTGACCTGCACGACAGCCGTGTGCTGGGCGTGCTGAGCGGCGGGCCCGCCAACGGCTGGGACTACTCCTTCTGGACGCCCATTGACGCCTTCCACTTCCATAACATTGTGCGCTGGCTGGCGCCCAACGATGGGACCCTGGCGACGCCGCCACCACCGCCGCCGCCGGTTCCGCCGTCGGGCGGTGAGAAGCAGTCACCGCTGCGGCAGGAGCGACTGCCAGACGCGCCGCCACCGCCGAATGTGCCGGAGGCGCCGCAGCCGCCGCCGCGCCCGCCGCGGCCCCCACCGCCGCCGCCGCCATCGCCGCCGCCGCCGCCACCGCTGCCGCCAGACGCGCCTGCGGACCCGCCGCGCCCGCCACGCCCGCCGCCCAAGCATTCCAAGCCGCCGCCCGCAAACAAGCCGCCGCTCATCCTCAAGCCCAAGCCGCCGGGCCGCGCCGTTCGCAAGAAGTTCCCGCCGCCGCGCTTCGCGCCTCACCCTAGCCCCGCTCCCTCCGGCATCCGCAGCGCTTATGTGGCCTTAGAGCACAGTGTCGTGGTCGACCAGGAGGCCCTTTCCTCGGCCACAGCCGCCGCCGCCAAGGCCACCGCGGCCTCCACGCGGGCCGCTGCCACCACAACCGCCGCCGCCGCCAGGTCTGCCGCGCTTCCCTTGGATGGCGGTGGCGCAGCCGATGGGGAGCCGCCGCTGGAGCCGCTGCTGCCGCTTGCCGCAGCCCTGAGCGACCCGCCGCCGCCGCCGCCGGCCCCGCCGGGCCCCGAGGCGCCGCCGGTGGTGGAGATTCGCGGGGCGGGCATTGCGCCTTCAAGCGGTGGCGTGTCTGGCAGTGCGGCGGCAGTGGGCGTAGCAACTCGCGCCACCGCACCCGCCTCGTCATCCCCCAGCACCAGCACCAGCACCACTGAAACTGTCCGGAACACCAACACCACGTCAACCGACACTGCCAGCACCGGCACGCGCGAATGTGAGTACCGTAATCGACGCCTCCCGCGCTCCCTGACTGCTTCCAGCATACTCCACTTCCCGCTATCCTTAGCTGGCCCGATAAGCACGCCCCCTAACCTGCACCCAATCCCACAACCTCAGGCACCGAGGGAGACGTCCGGCTGTCGGATGGCCCCAACGCCTGGTCCGGCCGCGTGGAGCTTTGCAGCGGCGGGCGGTGGGGCACCCTGTGCGACGCAGGCTGGGGCTGGGATGACGCACGCGTGGTGTGTCGTCAGCTCGGGCTGGGCGAGGCCGGTGGCGAGGCAATGCTTGGAGGCTGGTTCCCGCCTGGGGCCGCCGCCATGCCCATCCACGCCGGCGGCATTGCCTGCGTTGGCAGCGAGGCGCGGCTGTCGGCATGCCCGCAAGCCGGCCTGTCGTCGTCGCTATGCACTGGGCACGAGTTCGACGCCGGCGTCATATGCAATAATCCGTCCGTGGCGTCGCCACCGCCTTCGGCCGGTGCCACCAACGGCAGCGGCTGGGGCCGCGGCGGCTACCCATGCACAGGTTATGCCGACGGAGCCTTGCGGCTGGTGCCGGCGACCGGCCTGCCGCCGTCGCCACAGTCGCCGCCGCCGGCGTCGGCTTCGGTGCCTGTCGACGTGACGACGGGCCGGCTGGAGGTGTGCCTGGGTGGCGAGTGGGGTAGCGTCTGCAACGACGGTTGGGACGACAGCGACGCAAGCGTGGCGTGCCGCCAGCTCGGCTTCGCAAGCGGCGTCGCCGTCACCAGCCCCACGCCTGCGGCCGACGGTGCCGTCACCAACAGCCCGTTTGCTGGACCCAACAACATGACCATCTGGCTCACCGGCATGGACTGCGGCGGCGGCGAGGACGGGCTCACGGCCTGCCCGCACACCGTCGGCCTGGGCTTTGGCGCCGCCGCGCCGCCGGCGTGCAGCCACCAGGAGGACGCGGGCGTGGCGTGCAGCCGCAGGCCCGCGCCGCCGTCGCCGCCGCGCCCTCCGCCGCCGCAGTGCAGCGAGGACGGTGCGTTGCGGCTGCAGCCGCTGCCCGCGGCCGTTGCCGCAGCCGCCGGCCTGAACGCCACCGCCTACGCCACCGGCCGCCTGGAGGTGTGCTACAGCGGCCGCTACGGCCTAGTCTGCGACGACAATTTTGGCGCGGCGGAGGCGCGCGTGGCGTGCCGTCAGCTGGGGTACTTGTACGGCAAGGTCCTGGGACCCGAGGACATGGCGGCGGCGGGGAACCCGCTGGCGGCGGGCGCGCCCGCCGGCGCCGCCACCACCTTCTGGATGGATGAGGTGGACTGTACGGCGTTCGACACCGCGTTCACGGGCTGGCTGGGCCGCCTGACGCAGTGCATGTTCTCGGGGTGGGGCAACAGCGACTGCGACGCCAAGATTGAGGCGGCGGGCGTGGTGTGCTCCAACGACCCCAGCGTGCTGGTGCAGCCGCCGCCGCCCTCGCCGCCTCCGCCGCCGCCGCCGGCGCCCTATGCCTGTGAGTTTGGTTTTTAGTGCCGTACGCCATCATAGGCTGCTGGTGGTATGGCCTTGCTAATGGGGGTGCTACCGTGGCCGCAATCTGTGGCACGCATTGCCACCTGAATGTAACACAGCGTCCCCCACATCTCTGCTCCCTTGCCCCCTCGCAGGCAACACGCCCTTCAGCCTGCGCATGGGTGCAGGTAACGGCACTGCGGGTCGCCTGGAGATGTGCTCGCGTGGCGGCACCTGGGGCACGGTGCGTCCCGCGGTCCCATGCGCCCATGTGCCGTTTCAACATGCCTGCCTTTCACAATACGCTTTAGTACTCACCCAAATTGTCCTGCGCATTTCTTCCCTTGTGCCCCCTGACTGCGTCACATTATAACTTCACCCTTCCGACCACGCGCTGCGCCGCTCCTCCAAACGCACACGCACCCGCCTCAGATCTGCGAGGTGGGATGGGACAACGTGGACGCCGGCATCGCCTGCCGCCAGCTGGGCTTCGACGGCGGCGTGGCACTGCCCTCCGCCACCACCGACCCCAAGCGCGGCTTTCCCTCCGCCGGCTCGTCGCAGCCGCTGCTGTTTTACGATATAACCTGCAGCGGCTCCGAAGCCACCCTCACGCAGTGCCTGGGCAGGGCGAATGCAGCCAATAACAGCGGCTGCGTCAACCCCCGCCGCGACGCCGGCATCGCGTGCTTCAACACGCGCTCGCCGCCGCCCGCAGTGGCGGATACCTTCTCCTGTGAGCTGCTGCGTGTGCCCGTGCCTCGCCTCATGCTGTGCCGGTGTTTTGTATAGATGTTGTAGAGGTGTGCTGTGTGTATCAGTTGTCGTGAGCTGGCAGCGGTTGTTCGTTCCTGTGTTTCTGACTAGCGCCGCAAGGCGTGTGAGCTTGCCCCAGCTTCTGAGCACCGTGTTTTACTCCCCCCCCCGCACTCTACCGCACTGCACGGTGTTTACTCCGCCTCTCCCGCACTCTACCGTTCCCTGAAAACGGCGCAGGCTCCAACACCTACGCGCTGCGGCTGATGATGGGCAACGCCACGATCACCACCGCCGCTGGCTCGGGCCGCGTGGAGGTGTGCTATGGCGGCCGCTGGGGCAGCGTGTGTCGCGACGGCTGGGATGACGCCGACGCGGGTGTGGTGTGCCGGCAGCTGGGCCTCAGCGGCGGCACCGCAGTGACCGACGACCGCTTCGGCTTTGCGTCCAAGGACCTGCCGGTGCGCGCGTGTGTGTGTGTGTGTGTGTGTGTGTGTGTGTGTGTGTGTGTGTGTGTGTGTGTGTGTGTGTGTGTGTGTGTGTGTGTATGTGACAACGGTTTACAGTTGTTTATCAGATCACGTGATCGTGTATCCGGACAACCCGTAGTTGCTAGTGCCAGGGGCGCATTAGCACCTTGTTTGTCGCGCATTGGTCTGGCAGTACATGTCTCCCAAGCCTACGCGTAGCGTTAGACGTCAGTTTGGCCACAGGAGCCGCACCTCCATCTATTGTGGTTAGACACTGATTTGGCCCTGTATGTGTGTGTGTGTGTATGTGTGTGTGTGTAGGTGTGATTTGGCCCTGTATGTGTGTGTGTAGGTGTGTGTATGTGTGTGTGTATGTGTGTGTGTGCGTGTGTGTGTGTGTGTATGTGTGTGTGTGTGTAGGTGTGTGTGTAGGTGTGTGTGTAGGTGTGTGTGTGTATGTGTGTGTGTGTGTATGTGTGTGTGCGTGTGTGTGTGTGTGTGTGTGTGTGTGTGTGTGTATGTGTGTGTCTGTGTGCGTGCCTGGCGGTTTTGTGGGCTAGGGACCTTTGTGGTTGTGGTTGTGCTGGTGCTGCCCTGGTGCTTCACATCATTTTGTACACCCTGCAAACCGATATACGAATGCAGGTGTGGCAGGACGAGGTGGCCTGCCGTGGCGAGGAGGCGGCGTTCGCGGCGTGCAGCCTGCGCGAGTGGGGCAACTCGGACTGCTGGCGCTGGCCGCGGCTGGACGCGGGTGTGATGTGCGGCCCGCCGCTCAGCTCCCTGCCCAGCCCCGTGCCCGCGCCTAGCCCGCTGCACGTGGCGCCTTCGCCTGGATACTACCCCGGCTCGCCTAGCCCGCCACCAGCGTCGCTGTCGCCTGGGTACTACCCCGGCTCGGCTGCGCCGCCGTTGCTTGGGCCCATGGCTTACCCGCCGACGCAGTCACCGGCGCCGACGCAGCTGCGACCACCTTTGGTGGTGTCCTCGCCACCTGGCGGCCGCCTGTATGCATGTGAGTGGCCGTGGCGCGATGCCGTCGTGTCTGGGGGACGCCGGGTGTACACGGCCGCAACGCCTGAGCAAAGGCGATGCCGCCTATGCCACTGCTCACCTCGCTGCCACCCCGCCATCTGCTGAAACTAAAACTCACACCCAAAAAAACGCCCAGTCATGAAAACGCCCTTGTGACACGCACACGTGCAGGCTCCTCCGAGGGCGCGCTGCGGCTGGTGGGGTTCTCCACCTCCTCCAGCGGCTTCAACGTAGCCAGCGGCCGCGTGGATGTGTGCTTCGGCGGCCAATGGGGTGCCGTGTGCGGCCGCGAGTGGACCTACTACCCCAGCAGCAGCAGCAGCAGCAGCAGCAGCAGCAGCAGCAGTGGAGGCGGCAACGGCACCGACGGTGCGCGCAGTGACGGAACGGGCGATGTGATGTGGGACGACGACACCGCAACGGTGGTGTGTCGGCAGTACGTGACGGCGCTGCTTGCCGCCAAGGGCAGCAGCACTAGCGCTGATGATGTGTTGTTTAGTGCTACGGGGCTACTGCCGGGGGATGCGTCCTTCCCGGGCCTGGCGCCGGGCCAGGGTTTCGCCGTGTCGAGTGTGCAGTGTGACGGCACGGAGGCAACCCTGGATGACTGCAGCCGCTCCGGCTGGGGCACGGTGCCGGCGGCGTGCGGGTCGGCGGACGCGGTGGGCGTGCAGTGCGTGATGCGGCCGTTTTGAGTGAGTGGTGGGGCAGTGAGTCCATGCGTGTGTGAGCGGACGGCTACGGCAGCCGCTTGCTGAAGCTGCGTGTTGAGTGGTGCGTCTTTTGTCAGTGGGCGAGAGGCATCCTTGGCAAGGTGGGGGCTTGGGATTTGGAAGGCGTGCAGTGACGCGACTCTAGACTGCAGTGCATGCCGAGTAGGACAGGATAGCTGCAGGATAAAGGACTTAACACAAGGTGAACCGAAGAACAAGTGGGAGGCGCAGGATGGTGACGCAATTGCTGGATGTGGCTGCTGTAGGAAACATGGGTGGGTTGCCGTCGTTATGTGAGGGCCGGTGCATGCTGGCACGTGGCACGGCGCTGGTGATGATCATATATGGGGGCTAACTTATGCAAAGTGTATCATTCTTTCCACGTTATGTGTACAACGGCATCTGAACGTGTTTTTGTTCCAACTCTGGGCGACAACATAGCTGGTCATGCATTCGAGGCCGCCTGTGCGCGGCCAGTCATACTAATTTCCCCCACCAACATGGCAGTAGTCGGGCCGGGTCTCATGAGAATGCTCCCGGCCGCGTCCGTGCCTTTACCGTAGTTCGACCCGGCCGCCTCGTGACACCGTTAATCAGCACTTCGTAGGCTTGAATAGGACTTGTGCTGCTGATTGTGCAGCACTGTGTGCATCTATGAGATTCCAATTGACGCACGTGGTGAGGCGTGGCCTGATGGATGGCTGCACAGGTGGCGTAGAGGGCATGCCCAGTGCCAGGTAGCGTCTTGTCATGGCGCTTGGTGTTGGTGTACCTGATCTGCCTAGCCAATCCTGTGTACTGAAGCTGGCTTCTAAGCTTTACCAGGCCTGTTGACTCCCTTTGACTCTAAAGTGATCACAGGATAGACTAATTGATTTAAGGGGTTCGTGTGATTTCCTGATCGGCTGTTAGCGTGATTTTTGAACAGAAGCATGAGCAAGTTTGGCAACGATTGGAATGATTGAGTTGTCTGCGACTGTAACTGGCTCAGGCACGTGTCGTTTTGGATTGCCCCTGTCTACCTGCCTACCTGCCTGCCTGCGTCGACAAAAAGTGCCAAACTGGCACAAACCGCGAGCGCCACGTATTATGACTTGCTATTCCCTATTGAACAATAGCTCAGCCGTGGGCTCAGTGGGACGCACTCACTCTACCCTCCCGACGGTGCAGGGACGTGACGTTCACTCCGCAACCAACATCCGGCACGCGCTGGTGGAGATGCTGCTGGGGCACAAGCGACCTGCATCGCTCCAGACTGGCGGCGGCAGCGGCAGCGGCGGCGGCGCATGCGCGCATCTTGGTAGCGGAGGGGGCGGGAAAGGCCACGTGGAGGAGGAGAGCGCAGCGCCGCCCAAGAAGCGGTGCAAACGTGCAGGCTGAGGCGCCGGCTGGTGTCTAGGTAGCGGTTTGCGGTGGGATTGGCAGGGCATGCGTAGCGGTATGACAAGTAGTGCGGCTGTTGACAACTGTGCTGCGTCTGGCTGCGGTTGGCTCTGCTGTGGCATCGCGACTGCTAGATAGGCACCTGGTTCGGCTATGTGCCTGTGGAAACCGACCCCGGCTACCGTATGTCCGGGCGATGAGGTTGTTCGGCCTCAGACTGTGGAGGGGCTCAGCCCCTTTTCCCGTGACCGGGGAACACTTGTCTCGTAACTTGTGAATACTCGTCCTGGGGAGGACTCAAACGGTCCTGGCAGTCATCCCCTCTCAATCTCACCAGTCTCAGTCCTCCTCTCCATCGCCGCCTCCCCACCACAGCCCGCCGCCCACCGCCCAACCGCCATGGCAGTTCCGCATCTCCCGCGCCATCAGCCCAGCCAGACCGCTGCCGCCGCCGCCGCCGAGACCAACCGCCCCTAACCCCGTAGCCCCTGCACCTGACATGCACGCCTCCTCCTCCCACACAACCACAGTGGCACCCTCACCCACTCCGGCCCGCACGTCCTGCCACCGCTGTGCTCCTCCGCTGCTGCAGCCCATCACAGAGCCCTCTGCTGCCGCCGACCGCGAAGATGCCCCAGCCTGATCCTCCCTCCCCTCCTCCTCATGTGGCGTCAACTGCTGCGCCACCGACCGCACTGGCTGCCCCTGATTCCCCTCATGCGCCTGCAGCCCCTGCCTCTCCTGCTGCCCCTGCCGCACCTCCGCCAGCCTGTCCAGCAGCTGCCTCAGCTGCGCGGCGTCGCTGTGGCTGAGGAAGGCCGCCTCCAGCCGCAGCGGCCGCCGCAGCGCCACCAGCAGACCTGGCAGCCCCTGCGGCGTGGGGGCGGCCGACACGCACGCAGGCACAGGCATACACATGAGCGCGCACAGACACACACACACACACACACACACACACACACAAACACATGAGCATATTGCCCTTCACCGTGTGCGCGCGTGCGCACTGCATGCAACGTGGTTGCGCACACCAAGGTTGCTGGCGTTTTGGCGCCTCAGCGTAGTCATAACCGAAGCCACCAGACCCTAAGCATTCCTTCCAGAGAGCCCGCACACCTGAACGAGCGCATCTGTGTTGGGTGCTGCTGCACTGAGCCGCAGCCGCCGCAGTGCAGGCAGTGCCGCCAGCGCCGCCGCCAGCTGCAGGAGCAGGGTGGGGCTGGCGGCTGGCGGCGCGCCACTGAGCCCACCCGCCAGCTCCAGGTCCCGGACCTGGCGGTTGGCGAGATGGCCAGCAGGTGGCGCGCAGTGCGAGCACGTGTGTTGAGAGCCAACAGGTTCACGATGACGGAAAGGAAGGCGAAAGCGTGACAACAGACAATAACGCGCTTGGTTGCCCTGGCTTCCGTTGCCCCGCCACCACACGACTCACGTGCTGCAGCTGCGCCAGAGCTCGCTCCATGGCCGCCGGGTGCAGGTGCGCCAGCAGCGCGGCCAGGCCGCCCCACCGCAGCGACTGCAGGCCACGCACACGCCCCAGCGCCGCGCACGCCGCGTGCACCACCGCCGTCACGCCGCTGAGCCCGAACGCTGCCTCCATGGTACTGCTGCCTCCGGCTCCGGCACGCGCTCCTCCGCCTCCACCTCCGTCTCCTCCTCCTCCGTCTCCTCCGCCTCCTCCTCCTCCTCCTCCTCCTCCTCCGCCTCCCGCACCGCTTCCAGCGCCTGCAGCCGCCCCTGGCTCCACCGCACTCGCAGCGGCGGCGCCGCCAGAGCCCGACGACGACTGCCAGCCCTGCGGCGGCTGTGGGTCGTAGGGTGCGGTGGCGGCGCCAGGCAAGGCCTCCAAACCCAGGTGAATGCAGGCGGCGGGGCGGAGGCGGCCGAGGTCGCCGCACAGGGCACGCAGGTTGGCCAGCCCCCGGCCCGTCAGCGCATCCGCCCGGGAGCCCCTGTCGTCGCGTGTGTCGTACTTGGCTCAACATGTGTGCGTATACATATAGTAAGGGCACGTGGGACATCATTGAGTCCCCGCACATGCACATGCACACGGCACGCAGGATCATCCCTGGCTGAGCCCGTACCTCGGCCCCGGCCCCGCGCACACTCACTTGGGCCACCTCAGCTGCTCCACCCGCAGCTCCGCCAGCTGTGGCGGCAGCGGCCCCGCCGCCACCAACGCCTCCATGCGCTGCTCGCCGCACAGCACCAGCGCCCGCCAGCTGCCCATGCCGCGCAACACGCCCGGCCGCCCATCCTCCTGCCCATCTCCTCCCTCGTCCCCTCCCCCGGCACCCGCACCGCCGCCGTCCCGACTGCCATTCCGGCCACCGGCACCGCTGCCGCCGGCAGAGCCAGGGGTGGGTGGTAGTGAGCCGTCCAAGGGCCGGGAGCGAGGCGAGGCGGCGGCGCCGAAAGGCCCGGCAGCCCAAGGGTCGCCATCATCAATCCCTCCACCGCCGCCTCCGCCACCAGAGGACCAGGGGTCCAGCGGCCGTGGGCGCAGGAAGGTGACCGGCGGGCCGGGTGCCGTGGATGCGCCGTCCAAGACCGCTCCCAAGCTCATTCCGCCGCCGGCTAGGCCGCTGCCACCAGCGTCCAGAGCCGTGTGACTCGGAGACGACCTCTGAACTGTGGACGTGGTGGTGCCACCGGCCGATGACGCCACCGTGCCGCGCCCACCACTACCGCGCCGGCAGCTGCCGTAACCGCCGTAAGCGCCGCCGTAACCGCCGTACGGCAGGTCCAGGCCCTCATAGTCCTCATCAGGCGCCACGTCCACGGAGCCCAGGGTCACGTGCTGCAGCATGGGAAGCCGCTCCAGCGCCTGAGAATCCAGGATCAATTGGAAAGAGTCAAGGAAGTACCGCAGTGGCGCCGCTTTCCCGGCAGGGTCTATGCAACAGAGCGGTGTTGCGGCGTGCTGGGAGTCGTTGAAGCCTGTTGCATTACGCCAGGAGCCGCATTTAAGTTCCCCCTCCTTCCAAACCAGGGTCGCGCCGCACCGCACCTGCAGCTCGGGCCGGGTGGCGGACAGCCGCGGCAGGTGCAGAGCCGTGAGGCTGGGCAGCACGGGCGCAGCCGCGCGCAGCAGGTCGCCGTCGGCTCCGCGGTATCCGTCCGGCACCGCCAGCGCCTTGAGAGCTGTGAGCTGAGCCAGAGCAGACACCAGGCCGCGGAGCTGGGGGCGAGGAGGGCGGGGGTCGTGATATTGGTTTGGTGGTCGTGGTTGTGGAAAGTAATGTTGGGAACGGAAAGCTCATGCCCCCATACACCTGCCAGTTGCACGGTGTGCCGCCCCAGGCCGCCACCGCCCTCCCCACTATTCCTGCCGCCTCACCAGCTCGCTCGCCCCGCCTCACCTGCTCGCTCTGCCCGCCTCCCTGCGACGCGCTGTAGCCGCGCCACACCACCGCCAGGCGCAGGCTGGTCAGTCCCGCCAGCTGCCGGCCCGGCAGCGGCAGCTCCGCAGCCGTCAGGTCCAGAGACAGCGCCCGCAGCCCGGTGAGGCCCTGCAGCGAGCGCACCAGCCGCTCCGGCGCTGGGTCCTGCAGGAGCAGCGGGGGAGACAGGCAGGTGGGGTAGGTGTGGGAGGGAGCACAATGAGGGGGGCCGGAGACCGGCAGGCAGGACATGGGGCAGGTCGGTTGGGGGCACCCGAAGTCGGTGATGCAGAGGACGGTACCTGCAGGCGGACTCTAGTATCCCCATTGCCCGCGGCCTCATCATGGCAGCACGCACGTAGTTGAGTTTGGCACTGCTCAGCTGCAGAGCCAGGCGGCGCAGGTCGCTCAGCTGTGACAGCCCCTGCAGCTCGGGGGCGGGCCTGTGCGGCAGGGCAGTCGGCAGCGGAAGGGCGCAGCACTGACGTCAGGAGATTAGGAAGATTCCCTTACACGGTAGGCCGAGCACTGGTCTTGTGCTATCGCAATATCAGATACAAGCCCTTCCCGCCGCTTCTGTCCTTTCCCCCCCCGTCCTCCTCGATCTCGATGTCGGGGGCCGTCCAATTGGGCACATGCAGGATCGCCTCCGTCCCGCTTCCCCCGCACCCCCCCGCCTCACGTCTCGTGCACGTCGAAGCGCACCACCAGCTCCTGCAGCTCGGGCGCCATCACAGTCAGCAGATCCAGGTCCAAATCCGTCACGGGGCCGGGCTCGCTGGTCACGTGCAGCTGCGGAGCAGGCGGGGATGGGGGGGCGGATAGTTTGTTCTTATCCCGGGGTGGGGCGTGGGGGTGGGGTCACCAGCACCAGCAGCACCAGCAGCGGGAGCATCGGGTCGCAGCCGGGGAGGCGTCAGTCTTGGGACGTAAGGGCCGGCCACAAGGCACAGGCAAGGCATCAGTCACCGCGCGTGGCGTGGCGCCACGTGCTCCACGGGGTTTCCTGGAAGGGCCCTGGATAAACACTTTCTCCACCCTCTCAGCTTCCCCTCCCGCCTCCTCTCCTTCCTCCTGCTGCCCGCACCCTTCTCAGCCGCCGGCCCAGCGGCGCCACCGCCAGCTGCAGCGCCTGCGCCAGCGGCGGCGCGTCGTCCACCACCACTGGCGGCATCTCCAACAGCCCGCTGCTGCGGAGGCGAAGGTGTGCCGGCGTGTGTATGTGTGTGTGTGTCTTTCATGCTGTTCAAAGGAACATGCGCGTCTCGTTGTGTGGGGTTGTGTACTACATGCACGTGTAATGTGTATGTACATTGATGCCCAAAACCGGCCTTGAGGGTGGTCGCAGCAAAGACAAGTATATTTATTGCGGCAACTCGGGTTGTAAGCCGTGGCTGTTCCCTGATGCTATGTGTTTCGTTTCCGCTGCACCTGCCAAAGGTGGAGGTGTTGGGCATGATGAGGCGCTCGATGCGGCGGTGGTGCAGCAGCAGTCCGCGCGCGGCGGCGAAGCGAGTCGCGAGCGAGTGCTCGGGTCCTGAGCATCGCAGCAAGGAGGGAAGGGGATGGGCGTGGGTTTGCAGGTGGGGTTAGCACGCATGCACTTGCAAGCGTGTTCACGTACGCACGTACGAATGCACGTACGTACACAGGCTCGTGGTCGCGCACCTGCCTCCAGCCGCCGCCGCAGCCCCGCCAGGCAGTGCGGCCCCAGCACTAGTTGCAGCGTGTCACACCACGTGCCACGGATCTGTGTTGGGCAACCAAGCACAAGGAGAGGGACTCATGAGACGGACTCGACACGAATCTGAATGTCCATGCGAGCTCAGGTCAAGACGGGCATCCTTCCCTCCTGTCTCTCCCTCTTCCTCTTCCTCTTCCTCTTCCTCTTCCTCTTCCTCTTCCTCTTCCTCTTCCTCTTCCTCTTCCTCTTCCTCTTCCTCTTCCTCTTCCTCTTCCTCTTCCTCTTCCTCTTCCTCTTCCCCCTCGCCCTCGCCCTCCCCCTCCCCCTCGCCCTCGCCCTCCCCCTCCCGTATCAGTGCTCCTTCCAACTGCCGCTACACTGCCCAAGCCGGCCCGACTACCTGTGGTGATGTACAAAAGCTTGTACATGCGGCTGCAGTTTCTCCTTGCAGCGCGACTGTTTCCTTACGGGCTTGGTTCAGAGTTATCCCCCTCCCCCTCCCGTACCTGAGCATCCCACTCCCGGGACAGTAGCCTCAGGGCGCTCCACTCGTGTGTACCCAGCCGCCGCAGCAAGTGCTCCCACACCGTCTGCGGGGGCAGCGTGCGGAGCACGTCGAACAAACCCAGACCCGGAGCCTGCGCCTGTGCCTGCGCCCTTGACTGCTGAGGCGCCGTTTGCAGGGCCTGAGACCGTTCCCTCTGCTGTGAACGTGGCTGCTGCTGTTGCTGCTGCTTTATGATATCTCCGGGGGTCTCCGCTGCTGCACTCCCGACACCCCCGGCGTCCGCGCCCTCCTCCTCCTCCTCTTCCTGGGCAGCCGTGACGCTTCCTCCCTCCGGTCCCCAACTCGCGCTCGTGCACTCCTCCACAGCGGCCCCCGCCGGCACCGGCTTCTTTACTGCCACACCTCCAGGCGACGGCTGCGATACTGCCGGGTCCAGCGCAGGCGACGCCCGGGCCCCTCCTGCTGACACCGCCTCCACCGCATGAACCAAAATCACCAGCCCCGAGGTGGCACAGCTGCTACTGGTATGATGCAGCTCTCCCGAACTGCTGCCGCCAGCGCCTTCCGTTGCAGGCACCTCCGCTGCCGGCACCGCCCTGCCCGCCGCCTCCTGCTCCAGACACAAGGCCGACAGCTGTGATGACAGCTGACTGAGGCGCCGCCGCCGCCGCCGGTCCGAGCTGTGTGGCCCCCAGCCACCGCCGGCGCTCCCGTCTGTCTGCAGCGCCGCCGCCGCGCTGCCGCCCTCTGACCGCCCACCTAGTGGCTGTAAGTGCGAGCTCGGCGGGCTCCAGCCCACTGCAGCTTTGCCATCGGCACTGTCACCAGCACCAGCCTCAGCACCAGTCCCAGCATAGCCGCAAGCACCCTCAGCCGCAAAGCTGCTCCTGCGAGAGCTGGTCGGCGAGGCGGCGGAGGAGCCGGCGGAGTGGAAGAAGGCGGCCGGGGACGGCGGCCCGGAGCCGCCGTCAGAGGCCGCCGCGCGCTCCGCCGAGACCACCACCCCTCCAGCACCTCCACCTGCCGCGGCTATTGCAACGGGCTTGGTGCTTACCGCTGCCCCTGCCGCTGCCACTGCTGCTGAGGAGTCCCACAGGTAATCCCCCAGCGAACCTAGGGACGCCTCCTCCTGCAGCCCTGTGCCCGCCGGTCCATACCCAGCCCTGTCTCCCAGGCTGCTCGCCTCTGGATTCAATCTCGCCGCAGTGATTTCTGTGGCCCCTGCACCCACACCGGCAGCATGGTCTGATCGGGCCGCCGCGGCACGGCCCGCCGTGACATAAAGCGGCAGGACGCCAGTAGTGCCGCTGCCGCCACTGCTGCGCCTGATGCCGTTGCCGCTGCTGCTGCACGCTCCATCGCTGCTACAACTGCCACCGCCACCAGGCGTTGAAGGCCTAGCATCATTGATCGCGAGCGCCCGTGTCTCTTCGTGGGTGTCGAGATGACGGGGCACAGGCGCTTCCGGGGAGTGTCTTCGCTGGCCCGACGGAGAGCTGTTTGCAGCGCGCGAAGGACTGGCTGAGCCGCTGCCAAAGCCCAGCAGAGACGGCAGGCCACGACCCTGGGCATCCCATTGCTGGAGAGCTAGCTGGACCAGGGACGACACGTCCGCGTTGGCGGTTGCAGCGAGCTGTGAGAGGGCGGGTGGGGCGCCGCAAAATACAGGCGTGTGACTTGGGCTGCACCCCGCAGACAAAGTCATTTAGGCAACAGTAAAAACAATGTGTCATGTAGGTATCGGGCCTCCAGAGACAAGTCTGGCGCGGCATGTGGTCGCAAATCCTGCTGTGCGCAAACCTAACCTGAACAGTTGCTGCAGCAGCAAGAGGTAGCTCGGCCAATGCATGTGCAAGCGCCTCACGGTGGTTTAATAGCGCCAACTTGCAGCATTTTGCCCAGTCATGGGTAGTGCTCTCTTCAAATAACACTACGCAGGTCATGTGAAATGTGCCTATTTTTAGTCCATAGTCAACAGCACCACATTCAATGCACTCTTTGAATTCAGTCTGGGCACAACTCCCAACCACCAGAGCGCCATTCCCTGGCAACTTCCCCGGCAATTTCCCTGGCGATAAGTACACGTGGCATGGTCATTGCATACAGACTGACGCTGGCAAAGAAAGTCTCCAGGCATCGAGGTCTTGCTCCTGTTGGGCTCTCACCCTGACGCACCCTGCTAGGCCCTGCTCCGCTGACCAGCACCAGAGACGGTCAGGTGGCAAAGCTCATCACTCTTCTACTGCGTCAAGCCTACAAGCAATTGTAGTACGTTTGCCCGGCTGCCCATGGTTTCCGCCGCTGCAGCTCCACGAGTGGAATCAGGGATGCTGTCCCGGCATCTACCATGGGCCTTCGCCAGCAGCAACGTAGAAAAGGGCAGATGATGGCATGGGATGATATGAGGCAGACGTTTACAGTCAGTTGTCATGATCCATGTCTGTGCGGGCATGGCGTGCCTGTCACACGTCCGCCATCCGCACCTTCCCACACATGCCAATGTCCTCGAAGAGGCAGATAGAAGGGGCGTGGCCTCTACGGTGCTTGAAGCACAGGGCATTGGATTATCATTGTGCCAGGTTAAGCTCAGCAGCAGTTGGGGGGGGGGGGGGGAATGGGCAGCTGCAGATAAGCAGGTGCCAGAGTTAGGCCCTGCTTACCTTCCCGCACGTCCCCCCTCAGCCAGACGTGTGCGCCCCGCGACGCTGCCACCAGTCGCTGCCACCAACCCTCCTTAGAGCGTGCCGATCTTTTAATGACATGATATTGCACAGAACATAGAACAATTCCAGACTGCTCCTGTGCACCTGTGACTCCTCTAGGTCGCATGCATGACCGCTGACGTCCGCACAAAAGTCGCGATGATAAGCTTCCCCAAACGGCATCTTTGTATTTACACAGAGTCACTCGTTGCTTACAGTGAAGTCTGCTCCTTCATTGCTCCTCCTTCAGCCCGCGCGCAGTAAACTTGCAGAACTTGCATTCGTGCTTAGCTTCGGTCCAAATAAGGCTCTTTCCGAACCCTGAAGCACAATGGCCCTCACCACTCTCGCCAGCCGCAAGGCCGCTGCCTTCAGCAGTGTCTCCTCGCGCAAGGTGGCTCTGGCTCCGACTCCGGCTAAGCGCATGGTCTCTACGCGTGCGGTTGGCGACGTGAATGCGCCAATTGAATACGCTGTTGGAGCGTAAGTCCCACTGGGAGGGGTTCAAGGCGCGCAGAGAACCGTTGGTCAAGGTTGTCTGGCATATATGGGATGCCGCGCTGCGTTGGATCGCGTTGGCCCTCACGCGCATACCCGTTCGTTCCTGCATGCAGGGCCATCCTCGTCTCGCTCGTTGCAACTGCGATTATCCCCATTGTGTTGAACCCGGGTACGTGACGCGCCCACCGAAACGGCCAGGTTTACGTAGTCAGTCACCTCGACCGTCGGCGATACCCCCGCCATCCCCGCCAACCCTTAATCATTCTCGTGAATCCTTCTCTCTGGTTACTATCAGCTGCACCGCTTGCTTGAGAAGGCCAACTGGCATGCATGCCCACGGCTCTGCACCTAACGATTCTTCTCCGGACCACCCGCAGGCCAGCAAGCTGCCGACAAAATCTTCAACGCCAAGCAGAAGGCGCCCCTGGACAAGCCCACCACCCCTGGCAAGAACAGTGGCAAGAAGTAAAATGCCGGGTTCTATCAGCGTTGGTTTGGTGCTGCTAAGCAGGATGTGGTGGTGGGAACTTCTCTGACTGATGACAGGCGCCAGCGCCCATAGACGGCAGGCTAGGCAGGCAGCGTGATGCGTTGAGGGAGGATAGCATGTGAGGCCCGTTGTATCGTATGGCGAGGGCTGGGGGTACATGCGAAGGTTGAAACGGTAAATCTTTGGACCGCGGACTGGGCGTGACGTGTAGAATTACTTGGCCAACATGTATGTTAGTGTTGATGATTGGCCGGATTCTCCGCCCGCGCAGACCATATTCTTTGTGCTGTACCTGACGGGGACGGAGCCGCAAGAGACGGCATTTTGCTGTGGCGCCGTTGCACCTATGTAATATTCCCGTGCGCTATGTACGTGCATGTCAGCACGCGCTTTCCTGCCCCTTGCCATGTTCCATCACGAGCACGGCGTGAAGTGGTGGGGTTTGCAGGGACTCGGTCATGAAGCAGTGGAAGACGGTTTCGGGCCCCAAATTCCGTCTTGCTAGGGGGACGCCACTGGGGTACAACGGAGCGGGGGTGAAACGGACAGAACTGGCGCGGCAGCACAGGGTAGGACTCGGCCAGGGGACCAATGGGCAGGGCCACGGGGGGCGGAGCTCCACGCGGCGTAAATGTGCATCCCGATCCAGCCTCCCGATTTCGTGACACTGATTGCGTGTGCCACTCGACATAGTATTTAACCAAGGTTGAAGGTGTGCTTCACCGCTCCACATCTTTCGCACCGACAGGGCTGCGCGCTATGCGTAGTTATTTTAACTTGCTCACACAACTGTTGCAAGCCCAGGTATACGTATAATTAATTTACTCGACTAAGCCAAAGTTTGGCGTCTGCCGTGGCATGGGGCAATCAGCGCGGGGACTTGCGGTGCTGGCCTGCGTAGCGAACGCACTGAGCTATGTCGGGCTGCTATACGTATGGCGCGGCAATTTGCCGCGGGACCATCCCACGACTATCAAGCGGCGGATTATCAGCACGACCCTCGCGTGCAGCGTGGCATGGCTCCCTGTGTACTTCTGGGCCACCCGTGTCAAGCCGGTGCGTGCTCGCGGTTGCAGCTGCTTGCTGGCTTTTCGGAATTGCTTTTTGGAACCCTCTAACCTACTTGCACAAAGCCACGCACTGCTCAGCCTGCGCTAAAGGCGCCATGCTGCAGGGTGGTGCAGCCCCCGCCTCAACCCTTCCGGCCACCCCCTGCGTTGGTGCTCCCGCGCCCACGGGTCCCCTGCCCCGACCGACCTTGCACCTGCTGGTGTGTTCCTGTGCAGATGGCTGCGCCCATTCCCGTACACGGGCTGCTAGGGCTGCGGCTGGAAGGCCTGGGCCGGGCAATCGTGGACTCGCTGTACCTGTGCATCACATTGTTCATCGGGCCCCTGGTGTATTTCGTCTACACCATAGACCTGGAGGACCCCAACGAGTCGAACCCGCCAGGGTACTCACAGTTGCAGCCTCAGCATCCGCATCCGCAGGGCGGCGGCGCAGGCGGCACCGGCAGCGGTGGCAGCGGCGGCAGCAGCGACAGCTGGAGCAGTGGCTACTCGGCCCGCGCAGCTGCCGGGGGCGGCGGCGCAGACGCACAGCAGCGGCGCGTGGGGCCTCCACCGACCGAGCCGTCGGGGCGCCAGCACACTGTTGCTGGGGCTAGTCTGGAGCAGCCCGGCGCGTTGGGGAAGCTGGCGGCGCGTGTGCGGCGGCTGGTGGGCGACTGGCGGCTGTGGCGCAATCTGGTGGCGGCGCCCCTGACGGAGGAGTGGGTGTTCAGGGCGTGCATGGCCCCGCTGCTGGTGATGGAGGTGGGTGAGGGCCTGGTGGCGCAGGGCGGAGGGTGGGCGCATGGGCAGAGAGCGGCGGCAGGGCGGCTGGGCGGCGGCAGGGGGGAGGCTGGATGCGATGCTGTGGCCACTTGGCCAGTATATGTGCAGTGGGTGGTCAGAAGGGGTCGCGTTGGGCGGATGCCCCGGTGGGGCGCCAGGGGCACTGAGCCATCCATGTGTGCCGCCATTTCCTTCAACCTGCCGACGCTACCTTTCACCTGCCCTTGCGGCTTTTGGACTGCGTTCAGCCGCTCTGCAGCAGTAGTAGCGCTGAGTGCCATCCCTTCTCTCCCCCTTGCGGCACCTGTGTGCGCCACCAGGGCCTGCCGCTGGTGCGTGTGGTGCTGCTGACGCCGCTGTTCTTCGGCGCCGCGCACCTGCACCACGCGGCTGAGCTGGTGCGGCACCAGCACATGCCGCTGGGCCGGGCGCTGGCAGCGGTGAGGGCGCGAGCGCGTGCGTGCGGTGGATGCCATGGATGGTGTGGATTAGTTGTGGGCATGGGCGTGGGCGTTTGTGCGCGTGGGAGTGGGCGTGGGCGTTTGTACGCGTAACCCACAACCGCCCCTTCCATTTCCCCACCCGCCCGCCTCATCTGCCTCACCCGCCCCCGCCCAGGTAACCTTCCAGTTCGCCTACACCACGCTTTTCGGCTGGCTGGCCACCTTCCTCTTCCTGCGCACCGGGCACCTGGCGGCGCCGCTGGCGGCGCACGTGTTCTGCAACTGGGCCGGCTTCCCGCCCTTCGGCGAGATGTGGGAGCACCCGCGTGCCATCGTGCTGCTGCTCACGACGGCGGGCGGGCTGGTGACGTTCGTACTGCAGCTGGGGCGCATGACCGCGCCCAGCCGGTACGGCAACGAGGTGTACGGCGCCGGCTGGTGATGCGGATGCCGGGAGACACACACGTTGTACGGCAGGGTCCGAACGCGCGCGCACGCGGAGGTAGAGTGCGGTGGTGTGGAAGGCGGCAGCGGCTGCGGCTGTAGGGGTGTCTCTGGATGGGGGCGGCATGCGGGTTTCATGGCGCTGAGGTAGGGCCGTGGGCGTGTGAATGCGTGAATTTGTGAACACTTAACCCTCAAAAGCTAAACAGCAGTCTGTCTATCCCACACGTTTATAGTGTCGTGACCAGCAAGCTTTCGCACCTAAGTCGGCTCCGCAGCCTCAGCCGAGTGACGCACGCGCCCTGTCCTCGCACAGGCAAGTGTTACAGGTTGTAGAACGATCCCGACGTGCCCTCCATGTACGGCTACGTAATAAGGTGGCACGTCACGATGCAATGTGCAGCCTATGCTGAGCTACGGGCGAGCAGCACGGGTGAGCAGTGGCTTACACTGTAGTAAAAGCATGTGCAAAGTGATGCTGAAACCTGAGCCTGTCAGGTTAGCCACATTACGCAACTCCAATTCTCCATATGGGAGCATAGGAGTAGGAACGTGGCCCTTGCAAGGGGAGAACAACAAGTAGGACGTTCTCATTTGTTGGCGTCATAAGCAGGGGAGGTTATAAGGGTCACGCACCCCGGCCTGGGCCTTCGGTACTGACAGGCAGGAACGCACGCAAATATCGTGCGCAACACCTTGCAACCCCTGCTTGCAACCACACACACAAGAATCTACCCGGGCAATGAATGTGCCAAGCAAATGCGACGGGGGATCGCATATTTGAATGTTTGTCATGCGCCGTTGCCGCCTTGCCGGCAATGGGTCGGTTGCCAGCGGTTCGGTTGCCACTGCGAGGACTTGAGGACGTCAGCCCCCGGGGGCAGCCCTGAAGCTACACATGGTTGGGGCGACAGGGGGGGGGCGTGACTGTGGGGCGTGACGGGTTTGGTGTTGACTTGTCACGCCGTGTTACGCTGCGAGAACGCTGCGGCCTTGGGTGCGGCGTGAGACTACGTACAGTATGGGCAGGTGTCCCGAGTGAGACACTCTGGTTGCCGGGGACGGCCCTCAGCAAAGCAGGCTGAAGGCGTGCACTTGAACTTGGCCGTGCCTACGATGCTGTAGCAGGCGGGAACTCCTAACGCAGGCGCGCACGACGCGTGGGCCTTGACGACATGCAGAAATTCCGACAGCGTGAGTAATGCACGCGTTTCACAAAACTTGATTGAATTAAGTTGACGACTGGTGCATATACAGACATGGATACAGTGTCACGTCCCTCTTGTCTGCGAGCCCCGTTCCGGGTCACAAAACGCTGGCCATTGTGAAGACCATCCAGGTCTACTTTTTCGCCAAAGTAACCGGCCCGGCGCCAGCAACTTATTAAATTGTAGGCCACGACAGTTATATTCAATATAAATAGTTGCATCATAAGAAGTAGACAGACTTGCTCGCCGTGAAACTTACTCAGGCGACGTGAAACTCAGGCGCGGTCCATAAGCACGCCAGCGCAACGGCGTTGGTCGTTTTAGCTGTGCCACGCGTATTAGCTTGCTATAATTCAACAGCCAGTCGCTGCGCCCGCCGTTGGCTCATGCCACGGCCAGAATGGAGGAGTCCAGAGGCGCTTGGGCGCAGGACGTCTCGTTTTCTTCAAGGTTGCTTCCGGAATACAATTATTCACATACTGGTCGCGCTAGCAGCACTCAGCACTTGCAAGTCTTATACGGGAGTCGTCGCCCAGCAGCACCGCAGGCTGTTGGCGAACTCTTACTTCTATTGCACTAGTACAGGGAGCCAATGCAGCGCTTGCAGTATGGCATTAATTGACATTGCTAGGTATAACGACACATGCGCTGTAAGTTCTCACTGGGTTGGGGCAGCAGCAGTTGGTCGGGCCCACGCACGATGCCACATGTTTGGACTGAAGTAACGCCACGCCAGAACCCTGAATTTCCCTACTACCCCCTGAACAAGTCGCCATGTTCCTTTCTCACACAGACCACCGACAATATGGGTCGGGACAACACCATCTGTCGATTGCCTTCGGCAGAAGGGGGCGACATAGCTGCTTCCTCCATGTGTGGTGGCAGCTACACCACCACCACCGTGCCCCGGCCCGGCGATGCGAGTGCCTCAGCCGGCGCATTGTACCTGTGGCGCGAGTCCGGGGGCACTGTCCTTGCCGCAACATTGAGGCTGGATTGCAACTACATGATTGTAGCACAGCCGGTGAACCTCACGTTGCAGTACGGCGCCGGGCTGTCCAAGACAGTGTCCAAGACAGCATCTACTATCAGCACATGCATGTCCTTTCAGGTGCGGGAAGTTGAGTTGAGAGAAGGCGTCACCAGGAACGCACTGTGTGGGATAGCACAAGGAAAGTTTTGCAGTATATGCGTGCCGGCAGGGGAACCCCTGCGTGCCGGAGTCGAGGGCAATAATACGCCTCAGGAACTTATTGACGATCGGTTACTCAGAGTCACGCTGCTCCATCACCTGAGTTGGTTTGGGTGCACCAGATACACCATGTTTCTAACACGTAATACCGCCTTTGCTGTACAGGTGCCGCTGGACGGCGTGGATGGCAGCGGCTGCAGCACGCAGCGTGTGAATGCCACCGTGGGGGCGAGCCTGCAGCAGTACAGGGTGAGCAACGCCACATCCATCGGTCTCTTAGGCGGCATTTTAACTACCATCGTGAGATTGACATGCGATAGCAGCAGCATTGTCCAACCGTCAACCACCAGGGGCTTCCTGGACGGGCCTTACTCCCCACCTCCGCCTAGCCCGGTGCCGCCAAGCCCTGCGCCGCCCAACCCATTACCGCCCAGCCCTGCGCCGCCCAGCCCCGCGCCGCCCAGCCCCGCACCGCCCAGCCCGGCCCCGCCCGGCCCCGCACCTCCCAGCCCGGCGCCGCCCAGCCCGGCGCCACCCGGCCCGGCGCCTCCACACCCTGCGCCGCCCAGTCCCGCACCGCCCAGCCCGGCGCCGCCCAGCCCGGAGCCGCCTAGCCCTGCACCGCCCAGCCCGGCGCCGCCCAGCCCCGCACCTCCCGGCCCGGCGCCGCCCAGCCCCGCAACTTCCAGCCCCGCGCCGCCCAGCCGCGCACCTCCCAGCCCGGCGCCGCCCAGCCCGGCGCCACCCGGCCCGGCGCCTCCCAGCCCGGAGCCGCCCAGCCCCGCGCCGCCTAGCCCTGCGCCGCCCAGCCCCGCGCCGCCCAGCCCGGCCCCGCCCGGCCCCGCACCTCCCAGCCCGGCGCCGCCCAGCCCGGCGCCACCCGGCCCGGCGCCTCCACACCCTGCGCCGCCCAGTCCCGCACCGCCCAGCCCGGCGCCGCCCAGGCCCGCACCTCCCAGCCCGGCGCCGCCCAGCCCCGCACCTCCCAGCCCGGCGCCGCCCAGCCCGGCGCCACCCGGCCCGGCGCCTCCCAGCCCGGAGCCGCCCAGCCCCGCGCCGCCTAGCCCTGCGCCGCCCAGCCCCGCGCCGCCCAGCCCGGCCCCGCCCGGCCCTGCGCCGCCCAGCCCTGCGCCGCCTAGCCCTGCGCCGCCCAGCCCGGCACCGCCCAGCCCGGAGCCACCTAGCCCGGCGCCGCCCGGCCCGGAGCCGCCCAGCCCGGAGCCTCCCAGCCCGGCGCCGCCCAGCCCAGAGCCGCCCAGCCCGGCCCCGCCCAGCCCCGCACCTCCCAGCCCGGCGCCGCCCAGCCCGGCGCCACCCGGTCCGGCGCCTCCCGGTCCGGCGCCTCCGCACCCTGCGCCGCCCAGCCCGGCACCGCCCAGCCCGGCGCCACCTAGCCCCGCGCCTCCCGGCCCGGAGCCGCCCAGCCCCGCGCCGCCCAGCCCGGCGCCGCCCAGCCCGGAGCCGCCCAGCCCCGCACCTCCGAGCCCGGCGCTGTCTAGCCCTGCGCCGCCCAGCCCGGAGCCACCTAGCCCAGAGCCACCTAGCCCTGCGCCGCCCAGCCCTGCGCCGCCCAGCCCTGCGCCGCCCAGCCCGGAGCCACCCAGCCCCGCCTCGCCTGTGCCACCATCGCCTCAGCCGCCCAGCCCGGCGTACCCGGCGCCTGTGGATGCCCTGCCGCCATTGCTTGCTCCGCCGTCTCCTGAGCCGCCCAGCCTGACGGCTAGCCCTGCTGCGCCACCCAGCTCTGCACCTCCCATCTCAGTTTCCAGCCCGGAGCCACCCAGTCCCGCTCCTGGGGTCGTGCCACCGAGCCCCTTGCCACCAAGCCCCTTTCCATCCAGCCCTGGCCCCGGTACCCAAGTCCCACCGACACCTCCCAGCCAGCCCCTTGTTGGCGCACCACCTCCACTCGGCGACAGCAACAACAACGGGACCAGCCCTGATAACGGCACCGCAAGCGCTGTGCCGGCCGCGGCGCCGCCGCCCTTGGTGCCAGCAGGCGGCAATGGCAGCAGCACCGCAGCCCCTGGCACGGGTTCAGGAACTGTCAACAGCACGACAGGTGGTGCTGTGCCCCCGCCAGCCCCTGACACGGCCAACACTGGCGCTGCGTACCCTCCTCCATCCGGCCTCTTCCCTGGTGGCCCCATTTTCAACGCCACATCCAACTCCACTTCAAACAACACTTCCAATTCCACTGCCAACTCTACTGACAGCGGTAACAGCACCACCATCTACTGCAGGATCGAGCTGAGCTTTGCCGGCGAGCTGTCCTCAGACACGCTGACGCAGGTGGCGAGCAGCCGACCCGACATCGCGCCGCGGCTGATCACTGCTACAGCCGGCTCCTACATGCTCACCACTCCGTACCGAATGTACGCGGCGGGCACTGGTGGCAGTAGTGGCACAGGGGGTCCGGCGGGGTGCGGCGTGCTGCAGGGCGAAGCCGTAATCGCACTGATGCAAGCGCTCGGGTCTTCCACGGGCGCCATCAGCACGGCTTGCATCCTGGACAGCCTGCCAGCTAGTAGCAGCAGCAGCAGTAGCAGCAGCAGCAGCAGCAGCACCAGCAGCAGTAGCAGCAGCAGCACCAGCAGCAGCAGTAGCAGTAGCAGCAGCACATTTGGCAACAGCAGCGTCATCCCGGAGTGCACGGACACGGCGGTTGGCCTGCTGTACGGCTGGCTGAATGTGTCGTTGTCGTACAAGCCGGCGGCGTGGGCGGCGGCGGCGCCGTACGGTGTTGTACTGGCGGCGCAGTCGGGCACGCTGGCGGCGGCGCTCTGTGACGCGGGCCTGGCGACGTCGACCGAGGGGTGAGCTGACTCATCATTTTGGCCTGGCAGTCGCATTCATATGCGAGCACTTGCTTGAATTTTGGGATGTGGTGTGGGAGGAGGGCACGGGTTACGGCATGCTGCACGCGAAGTACACGCGAACGAAGTGCGTAGGAATGTTTAAAAACGTGCGCCGCTACCGCCGCTGTCGCTGTCGCTCGCTGGTGTCAACCCTCGCACACAGGCTGTGCAGTGCGGCCAACGCGCCGGCGCGTGTGAGCACACGCGTCATTCTGGAGCTGGCGCCTGTCGCGTCCAACTCCACAGACGCCACCAGCAGTGGCCCTGGCGCCGGCGTCGCTTGTGTGCCGCTGACCGCGGCTGCGCTGAGCCGCTTTCAAGAGGTACGCACGCGCAGTCGGGCATGGACGGAGCGGCCACCGGACGATTAACTTCGCATACTTACTTGGCACACCTGCTTTGCCGTGCCCTCTTTCCAACTTTGCTTTGTCAGCACTACTGTCACGGCTCAGAACATGGTGATGCTCCTACCACTTCATAACTTGCAGGCGGCTGAGGCGGTTGCGACACCGCTGAATCCCAGCTCGGGCCCGGACCTGAATCCGTACCCGAGTCTAAACCTGAACATCGACTTCCTCCCGTCACCACCTGGCGGCAAGACTCAGCAGCAGCAGGACCCTGCGCCGGACCAGCCACAGCACTCATCCATTGGCGATGGCGACGCCAGCGCGTCCATCGGCAACGCCACGCTCGTGAACAGCGGCAGTGGCGGCGGCAAAGGCGGCATCCCTGCCTGGGTGTGGGTGGTGGTGGCGGCGGGCGCGGTGCTTATGCTGACCGGGTGCTTCGTGGTGGGCGGCTTCGTGCGGCGGCGTCAGGGTCGGCGGCTGTACCGCCAGGACCGCGCCGCCACGTCAGCGGAGATGCAGACGGCGGCAGCGGGCGGCAACATGATCGTGGCACTGCCGCCGACAGACCCAGGGGACCGCGAGTTGGCGCTCGCCGCCGCCGCCGCCGCCGCCACTGCTGCAGCTGCCTCTGCGGCGGCGCCGCGCCTGTCACAGCAGCTGCCACCCGCTGCTGCGGCGGCTGCCCGAAGGGCCAGTTTCTCCGCCTCCGGCGTTTCGTTCTCGGGCATGACTACTGCGGCTGGAGGCGGCGCCGCCGCCGCCAACAGCACAGGTTCCGGCGGCGCATCACCCACTGCTGTTGCAGCGGCAGCGGCATGTGGAGGCCGTCCGGACCGCTCCTCTAATCTGCGGCGCAGCAGCTTTGTCAGCGTGGGTGACATTGAGACCAGTGTGCACGGCGGTTCCTTACGCGGCGGCGCGTCCCGCCGCAATTCCATCACCACTGGCAGCGCCGCCGCCGCCGCCGCCGCCGCCACCGCCGCCGAGGACTCACCGCGCAGCCTGCTGCTGGCCAAGTCCATCCGCCACCGCCACGTGGAGCTGGCAGCCGCCGGCCTCTACCACGTCAGCCCCAACGTCGACGGCTCCTGCTCCGGTGAGCAGCAGGCCACGGCCACGGGCGCGCACTACTCGCACTCGCTGCTGTTGCAGAGCGGCCTGCCACCGGACCTCGACCACGCCCTCGCCCTTGTCGAGGACGAGGACCACGAGCTCGAGGCCCAGCGCCTCGCCACAGCCGCCGCCGCGGGCTCCCGAGCTCCCAGCCGCGTCCCATCCTTCTCCGACGCAGGCGCCACCGCCGGCGCCGGCGGACCCGATCTTCACATAGACCCGGCGACTGCCGCCGCCGCCGCCGCGCTCGGCGCGCGCAGCCGCCGATTCAGCAGCGTCCGCCGCGGCTCGTCCTTCTACCAGCTGGCGGCGTCGCCAGTGGCGCCGTCGGCATCGACGTTGGGGGCGGCGCCGCCCCCGCTGCTGAGCTCGGCACGCTCCCGCCGCGCCAGCATGCCGACCATGATCGGCAGTGACCTGCTGATAATGTCGTCGGCAGCGGGAGCTGGAAACGGGGGCGGCGGCGACGCCATGATTGCGGCCGCTGCGGCGGCGGCGGCGGGCGCGGCGAGTGTGGGCGGAGACATGGATCCGGCGCGGCCCAGTGGCGGCGCCGCGGCGCGACAGCGCATGTCCGCCGTCAACTTTGCCTCGGGCACGCTGCCCTTCCTGCAGTCGCGCCGCGCGGTCACGGCGACGGCCTACTGCCTCGGCACCGACGACGAGCCGCCACGCGGCAGCGCCGCCGCCGCGCCGGCATCCTTCACGACATCGGGCATAATCGCTCAGCCGCCGGGCTCAAGGCCGCCGGGCCCGCTCCTGGTCAGCAGCTCCCGCGCCGCCGTCCTGAGCCTGGCGGCGCTCCGTAGTGACGGCCAGAGCCGCCTCAGTCGGGCCGACGTCGGCTCCGCCGCCTCCATGTCCGCCGGCGGCGGCGTTGGCGCCGGCGGCGCTGGTGGTCCTGGTGCAGGTGGCGCTGGTGCGGGTAGCGTGCTGAGCCATGGCGGTGGCAGCGCCAGCAGCCGCACCGGCCCGCGGGTGATTGGCCGCCCCGCCTGGACTGGCCTTGACACCGAGCGCGACAGCAACACCAGCACTGCAAGCGGCGGCGGTGGCGGAATCGGCGCGCTGTCACTGGCAGCGCTGGCTTCGCCGCCGGCAGTCCTCTCTGCATCGCAGGTCATGCTGGACACGGATGTCGCTGGCATCGGCGCCGGAAGCAGAGCCGCCGGCCTCGCCACCTCGCAGTATGCCAGGACGTCCTCACCGGCGGTGTCAGACACGCCGCAGGCGTGGCAGACGTCGCTTGCCGCTGGCATGGCCAGCGGCGGCGGCGGCGGCGGCGGCGCCATGGACAGCGCCAGCGGCAGCCGGCAGCGCTGGACCAGCCTGCTGGGCACCGGCGCCAGCGGCATATTGAGCTCGGGCTTCAGCCGCAGCCGCTTCAGCGCGGCGCAGGTGTCGGCGGCACAGATGCCGGTGGCGCAGGTGGTGTCGGTCCCCTCTGGCGCAGCCGCCGCAGCAGCAGGTGCCAGCAGGCACCGCAGCCGCAGCACGGACGCGGTCGGCTGGCCCGAGCTTGGCGGCTCATCAGACCCGCCGCACACACGGCTGCGGGCAGTGCTGGCGGGCGCGGACACGGCGGCGCCTGCTGCTGAGCCCCCGTCACGCCCCGACGCGGCGTCGGCCACGGCACCACCAGCGGTGCGCGTTGCGTCTGGCGCCGTGACGGAGTCGCCGGAGGCGAGCGGTAGCCTTCACACCGAGGGCGCCAGCACTGATGGCGCCGCCGCTGCCGCCAGCAAGCGGCCCTCGCTGGCGGGCGTCCTGACTCGCAGCATCACACTGGGCCTGAGCCGCACGCGCCGGGCCTCCTCCCACGTGCTGTCCCACATGCTGTCCGGCAGCTTCCGTCGCGCGCCTTCAGGTGCCGCCGCCGTGTCACCAGCAGATAACGCCATACACGTGCGCCCCGCCGGCGGCGCCGCCGACACCTCCGGGCACGGCCCGCGGGCCGCCAATGCGCCGGCCTCCGCACTCCGGTCGCACCCCGGCTATGTGAATGTCCCCAGCGACGGCCTTCCCTCCGATGCTGACGTCGCCGGCGCCGCGTCGGCGCCGCTCCCGGCGCCGGTGGCGGGCGGCAGCGCGGCGGCGCAGCGGGGCGCTGCCTCGTCGCTGCTGGCGGCGGCCGTTCTCAATGGCAGCGCCTCGGTTGCGCCCAGCGGCGCCGCCTCTGCCGTCAGATCCACCTCCCACCCCCAGTTGCAGATGCCTCGGTCGCCCATCTTTGACGTTGGCGGCACCGGTGGCGGCGCCGCCTTGTCACCGCGGCAGGGCGCCGGACTGCTGGGGCCCAGTGCCGATCTGGGTGCCGCCGCCACGCCGGAGCATGGGAAGCAGTCCCCGCCGAACCTGCTAGCACCCGAGCAGCCGCCCTACTCGGCCCTACTGACGGTGGGGCAGCTTGCCCGCCGCGGCCCGGCACCGCCCTCAGCGGCGCCGTCACTGTCTCTGGGTCCCGCCCTCCCTGCCGGCGCCAGCGGCAACCTTGATGAAGACGGCCTCCTGGAGCGGGAGTTTATGATGGAGTTGCTACTGCCACCGCCGCCCAGCAGCAATAGCACCGCCGGCCATCACCTCAGCACGCTGCTCACCAACACCACCAGCAATGCAGACGACCTCGCCCCCACCTTGTCCATGGCTGGTGGCGGCAGCGGCGGTGCGTGGGTCGGCCGCCGCCTGTCGCCCATGCCAAGCAAGTCCGCAGGCCGCGGCGGCGCGACAGTTTCCATGGGCTTGAGCATGGGTTCCGAATCCTCCGCCGCCAGTGGCGTAGGCGGTGTGGGCGGTGCGGGCAGCGGTCGCGGTGGTGCCGCCGCCGACGGCAGCTTTGTGCGCGGCTTCACCTCTCTGCTGGATTCGAACCCGGGTCGGGCGGTGCCCGCTGGTGGCCGGCCGGTGGGCATGCCCGCCCTCCGCGACAATCCCCTTGCCAACCAGCCCTCATCCTCTCTGCTACTCGTCACGGACACTGACGGCGCCGCGACGGCGGCAGCGGCGGTGGCGGCGGCCGCCGCCGCTGCGGCCAGTAGCAGCCCCTTCAGCAGCACCGTAGGCTTGGCCAGCACGGCTCGCGGCGGCGTGGTGCCAGCAGCAGCGGAGCGGCCGCGGGCAGCGCTGCCGGCTCCCACGCCCACTCCTGAGACGGACCGCGGCACGCCGCTGCTAGTGAGCTACCAACGGCTGGAGCAGCTGACAAACGACCTATTGCTGGTCCCCCGCCTGCAGTCGCAGTCACAGTCGCAGTCACAGCCGCAGTCACTGCTGCAGCAGGCGCACCAACAGCAGCAAAGCCCCAGGCAGCAACGTCCAGGCGGCGGCGCAGTGCCGCAGTTCCAGTCGCGGCAGAGCATCAAGGTGCCACGTGTGCAGGTGGCGCCGTCGTCATCAGTCGGTGACGTCTCCGGACCTATCACCTCCGCCTCCTCCTCCGGACTAGCCTCGGTGCTACTGGGCGACGCGGCGGCGCCGCCGCCGCCCACCAGCGCGCGGCCGGTGTCGCCGATGGGGACGCTGGGCTTTGCACCCCGCGCGGCACGCAAGCAGCCGGCATGGCAGCTGCAGCCGCAGGAACATGAGCAGCAGGAGCAACAGGAGCAGGTGCAACAGGCTGCGGCGGGACCAGCACCCGAGTCCGACGCAATCAGCACCGTCACCGCTGCGAATGCGCAGGCTTCCCCTCACGTGGCAGCTGCTACTGCCGCGACAGCTGCCGCCTCTAAATCTGCTGCAGCCAAGCCGGGTGCTACCGCCAAGCCGGGTGCTGCGGCTGAGGACGACGACTGGAAGCCGCCTGGCTGGAGTCCCAGTGAGGAGCTGGAGCGGCAGCGGCAGCGGCTGGCGGCGCAGCGGCAGCGGCTGGGGCAGCAGCAGGGCCGGCTGAACCAGCAGCAGGAGCGGCTGGCGCAGCGGCAGCAGCAGCCGCGACAATAGCAGTATGGCTGCAGTATGGTTGCAGTACGGCTGCGGGCTTGAGAATGTGAACGCACAGATGGAGAGCAGCCGTGGATGCGGCTCTGTATGTTATGACCAAGCAAACTGCACGGCCACTGTCACACGGCCGTGCCTTGCATCGAACTGAAACCCATTCAGTGCTGATGTGCGCTCGGGGCCAAATGTTTCTTATCTGTTAAGCACCCTGTAGTGGCACATTCATGCACGGTGTATGTAGTATGCAATCAAGGTCCGGGGGCAATGGCACAGGTAGGCGTGCGCACCCCTGGGCGTGGGGCGTCGACCTCCGTTTGTGTGGTTGGGAGTTGACAGGCTTACTAGCTACACGCGGCCAAAAGTTTGGGCCCAGTGTATGCAGTTTTACGTGTGTGTATCCCTGTTTGGTAAGCGGCTTGAGATCGCGGTCACCTGGTTGACATTCTCAACTGTTGGAAAACCAGAATCACGGTCCAACCGCTGCATGACACATACAATGTACGCGGGATGCGAACTCCTATAACTTGACCGTCCTTACTTGCTGGGATGGGCGACAGCGAAGCTTGATCCATCGTGATCCATGGTGCTCGGCACCTATCTACCGGTACAATCAAATGTCATTCATGCATACTTAGAGGCATCGGATGTGAGCTCCTTTTGCAAACTTGGGCGCAAGAACGGTGCAGGTAACGGATTTTGGGTGATATGGCATGGCGATATGGTCAGGCGCGGCGGTGTGTGCCTACCTACCAAGCTTACTTTGCAAGTACGGCGGTGGTTTTGTGTGCGGCACAAAAGAATACGGTGCGTATTTGTGTCAATTGAGTGTACTACGCGCGAGGACTCGTGGCAATCATCAACTGTTTACCTTTTGCCGCACCCGACACGCTGTGTTGTCGTAAACAACAATGAAGTTCTTCTTCAGTGCAGCGGCTGTGATAGCCCAAGCCACTCATCACGCCGCAACGGAGCTTGCGCTTGATTTATTGAACTTGGCTGATGAACGTTCATCTGAGAACATCGTTGCACGAAAAGTGTGGACAACATGAAACCGTACCTGTC
The DNA here is from genome assembly GCF_000002595.2 of Chlamydomonas reinhardtii. Lineage (NCBI taxonomy): Eukaryota > Viridiplantae > Chlorophyta > Chlorophyceae > Chlamydomonadales > Chlamydomonadaceae > Chlamydomonas > Chlamydomonas reinhardtii. The sequence continues at coordinate 5,908,647 of NC_057004.1, read as the reverse complement.
CATCAAGACTATCTGCAAAGAGTAGATAGCTGAATAAGCTGTTTGGACCCTTTCGCCAGGTGTTTGTATATGCCAAACGTATGTGCGGCGCAACAGTGTGCATGAAGTGCCGTAGTTGCTGCTTGCTTGTATTGATTTTGATGTCTTACTGCACACCGACCGGCCAGCAGCTCCGATGGGGTTGTGTAACAAGAGGATTGTCGCCTAGGTTGACAAGGGAGCGAGTCTCCCGTTACAGTCCTCCCCCCCTGGAAGCGAACGTCCTCGTGAGACCACCAGCGCATCCGTAGATGTTATAGGCTCACTGCAGGCGCGGGGTGGGTTTACTGCCTTTGGCCCAGTTGCGTTGTTGCCTCGCTCTCACGGGCCATCCACCTCAGGGCAAGGAGGGTGTAACCCTCTTGTGCACTAGTTCGGACCCATGCACCCATCCAGGATCGATCCTGGGACCTCAACAGTCAGGGTGACTCCTGGCATTTCGCACCAATGTAACAAGAGGATTGTCGCCTAGGTTGACAAGGGAGCGAGTCTCCCGTTACAGGTTGCTTGTCGCCCTGCCTGGAGGTGTTCATCCCTCAGTACCGTGGTGCTGCTTCAGAGTTGTTCCTGATGAGTGCGTGCTCCAGCTTGTGATACAAGCCGTGCACAACATTGCGGCATTCCACACCTTACCCTGAACCTCATTCTAGTCTATCTTCTTGTGCTTTCCTTCGATCCCTCCGCCCGTATTCCTCAACCGACCCTTTACCCCTGGCTTTCTCTTCTTTCCTGCGAGCCTCTCAGATAGAGGGTGTGGTGCGTGTCATATATAGCGCTTCATGCCACCCGGACTCAAATGGTGTGTTTACTGTAACGAACGATCGGCCGCCTCATTTAATTCTATCTCGAGCAGAACCGTATGTGTCATCATCACAGCTCACAGCTGACAGCTAACAGCTCACCGCAACATGTCACGGCGCAGCCGCCAGCAGCTGCGCCTGTACGGAGGTAGGCCTCATGCCCACAAGCAAGCCAGGTGCAGCTATGTATATATGTTCGTGTGCTCTACCTAGCTACGTATACGGCTCCGCGGCACTACATACATGCAGGCACACGGGCCGTGTCAGCGCCGCCGTGCGTGCCCTGAGGCCGCGCAAGCCACCAGCAGACCTCACGCACTCGGCGAGGCGAAGGGGAGGTATACGGCGCGGTGGTGTCGTCAACAACCCTCCGTACAGGAAGGTACTGGTGTACGTTGATGCACGCGGTCAAACGCCAGGTGGCACGGTCGGCTGTGCCGCGCCCGTGCGGGCGTGCATCGGCAGCGCGCGCTCTGCCAAAGTCTACCTCACTGCTTATTATCACGGGCGCACGGCACTCGGCGTCCACGCTCTGAGCATACTGCCAGGGGAGGCTGGACGAACACTGCCCGGCAGGCGCACGCACCAGCGAGTGTTTCGTCGCAGCTAGCTTCCTACGGTCGTGGTGCGTTGGTCCCCATGTATCAAGGCCCTGTCAAACTCCGTTTCGCTTCACGGGCCAGGTGCTTTACAATTCGTGCGACGCCACCGCCTAGGGGAGCGCACTACTTGCCCTGATGTGCACACTGCAATCGCACATTGTGTACCTGAGCTCTCGAGCTCATATACGTACGCCTTTCCCAAGGTCTCCATACACACAACAGTCCTAAGCTCGCAGGCGGCGATTTCCTGCCCACACACACACACCTACCTGCATTCCGACATCACAAGTGGCACCTGCCACGTCCGAGACTCAAAATCGGCACCGCCCACGCATCGCGCCCTGTACATGGCCCTGCTTTGCCCCGCCCGCCCCCCACCACTATCCTCCACCATCGCCTCCACCACCTGCATTCTTTGTGTTTGCCCCCCACTCCTCGCCCCTCGCTCCTCGTTTATTTCCTCGCTCACGCCCCCGGCGCCGGCTCGAAGCTGAGCGCCAGTCCGTTCATGCAGTAGCGCAGGCCGGTGGGCGCCGGGCCGTCGTCAAACACGTGGCCCAGATGGCCCTGCGCAGGGGGTGGGTGGGTTGGTGGGTGGGTGGTACAAGACAGCAGTGTTGGAAAGGCGCGGCGGTGCGCAGTGGGGTGCGTGCTTCTACATGCCCGAGCCCAAAGCCCAACGATTTCGTGGGGGCAACGTGGCCGCACGCAGAAGTGCCAGCAGGTCAAGTGTGGATGGCCATGGCCGTGGCCGTGGGCGGATGCAGAGGGGCCATCGAGCCAACACAAGCGACGGGCACTGCGACACTTGCGGTTGTGAGGCAGCAGTGGGGGCCGGACGGCTTTGCACCCAGTGGGCGCCCGGTCGAACCTGCCCAGGTTGAGCTGGCCCCGCCGGTGCATGCACACGCACGTGCGCACGCGCGTGCGCGCCATCCCCTCATGCCTCTCACCCGGGCCCCCACCGCTTCACGTACCGCGTACATCCCACGCACGCACGCGCACGCTCCCATCCAGCCGCCCCCTCCATCCACCCACCTGGCACTTGCGGCAGCGGACCTCGGTGCGCGGCATGAAGATGATGCTGTAGTCCGACACCTCCGTGACCGCGCCCGGCAGCGGCTGGAAGAAGGACGGCCTGCGGACCGGAGGGGAGGGAGGAGGAGGAGAGGGGAGGAGGAGAGGGGAGGAGAGGTGAGGAGGAGAGGGGAGGAGGGGATCAGGCGGGGGCGGGCGCCAGGGCGTCAGGAGCAGTACCGTGTGGGGCTGGTGCAGCAAGGGGTCGCGCGGGCCGCCGTACGTTACAGCGGGCAGGCGCCCAGACACCCACACGCAGGTGCGTGCAGCTACGCGGTGCCCGCTCCAGTTTGCAACACCAACAACCGGCTCCACCGCCGCATGCACGCCACACGTACGCCACATACGTCACGCCGCACGCCACGGCGCATGTACGGCGCACGCCGCACGCCACACACCACACGCCATACGCCACACCCCACACGTGCGCCACACACGCCGGATGAACGGCACCCACCAGCCTGTGCCCGACTCGAACTTGGCTGAGGCGTTGAACAGCGGTGAGTCGCAGCCGGCGCACTTGAACACGCCCTCGCGCTTCTCAAAGTTGTAGGGGCTGCAAGACGCGAGGAGGTGGGGAGCAGGGGACGGAGGTGAGGGGCGGGGCGCGGCGGGCCGTGGAGCGTTTGACGCGTTCCATGGGTCGCTACAGGGCGAGATGGGTCACAACCTTATATTACAGGGTGCAAACACCAGCCGCCAAGCAGCCGTGTGACCGCAACGTATTCCTGTTGTCCCCAGCATGGGCGCCCCCTCGCTCCTTCCGCTCCTTCCGCCAGCCCTCAGCTGCATGGGGCCTCACTGCGCCCTCCCTGCCGCCGCTGCTGCCGGCCGCGCACCTGGTCCAGCGCCGCTCAGTGGCCTCCCGCCGCAGCACGTCGTAGGCGGCCGGGCCCAGCCGCTCCCGCCACTCCGCCTCGCTGTAGCGTACCTGTGTGTGGGCGTGTACGTGTGTTAAAGAGCACAAGGAAAACGTTGCGCAAAGACAGTGTATGCGATGCAGTAAAGCGACGGTTTACGGATGTTACCTGAACTTACCTCGCATACCCGCTGCGGTGAGCCGCCGGTCTTACCAACCGGAAATCGCGCAACCCCCGCTACTCTAACCTCGAGGGGGGATTAGTGTCCACACGCTCTCAAGGGTGCAAACCCATGCATGTGCTCACGGTACCGTGAGGCCCAGGCACTCCTACGATTCCTAGCTCCGCGTCGCTACTCCTGGCCGCTAAGTCCAAGCTCCCGCCCAATCCTCGATGTGTACGTGTGTGTGCGTGTGTGTGTGTGTGTGTGTGTGTGTATGTGTGTGTGGGGGGGATGGCGGAGCAGGTGGGGCTCCAAGGTTAAACTGGTGGAGGGCGGGGGGAGTGGCATTGGGCGGGCGGGAGGACGGGAGGGCGCGCTGGCGCTCTGGGTAGCTGGCGTGTGCTCCCCGCCGCCAGCCCCAATCCTGGCTGCAGCGCATGCCCTGCCCGCATACCAGTCCCTCGGAACCGCCCCCATCCTGCAGGCGCTATACTAAGTTCTGTACGCCGACTTGCGTACAAGCCGAACCCGCTGTGCGCCCTCCAAGCTACAAAGCAGGAAGCAAGCAGCTGCTAGTGGCCACCAATGCCCACTGCCCACCTCGCCCAGCCGCTTCTCCAGGTCAATGCCGCCAGCCGCCGCCGCCGCTGCACGGCTGTCGGGCGCCGTGGCCAGCAGCGGCACCGCCACCAGTGCGGTGGCTAGGCCCGCGCCCAGGATCACACGCCGGGGCAGCGCCGTCCTGCGGTTGGCAAGGCGGAAGATTTCGTGTTGGTGTTTGTGGTGCTGGGGCGCGGGGAAACTGTAGGCTGAAATGAGGGTGGGAATGCAGATATCACAGAGCCGTGCAAGCAAGCTGGCAGGACGAACACCACGGTCAGCGCACGGCTGTGCAGGCTAGCAGCAGCAGCAGCAGCAGCAGCAGCAGCAGCAGCAGCAGCAGCAGCAGCAGCAGCAGCAGCAGCAGCAGCAGTAGCAGTAGCAGTAGCAGTAGCAGCAGCACAGTCCGTATGTATATCTCGGCGGGGCAAGAGCTGGACCGCCTGCCAGTATTGCCCATCCATGCGCACCACCCAACCTGCGCCACACACAGCTCGCCAGTCACCGCTGACCTGCCGCTCGTCGACGCCTGGCCATCGCTGCCCGCCTTTGCGTGGACAGCACGCGCGGGCCCACGGCTTCCAAACATGCTCCGCATAGCGGCTTTCTTGGCCTGCGAACGTGCACAAGAACGCTTTGTGACAAGTCATTGCCCACCCAACCACTGCTGCGGAGTGGCCCGCTTTGTACGCATTTCAAGTGGTGTGAAGAACACTTACTGCGAGGTGCTGCATGTGGGTGGCCAGAAGTGAAGAGAGTTAACGGATGTAAAGGATGCCCACCAAGGTTGAAGCGCTTTGCGCAATCCCAGCTGCAAACAGTGTAAGTTCTGGGTAATGGAATGGTTTTGTTTTGTTCCAGGCCATTGGGCTCCGCGAACGGAAAACAGGTTCCATCGCATCGACGAGTCAGCACATGGGGTCAAGCCGCAGTCCAGCTGTGTACAAAATTATATTATACAGTACCAAATAAAAATGGCCATAAGGCCGGCCCCGAGGCTGTCGCCATGGCCATTGACAGCTTACCTCTCCGAGCAGTGACGGTATTGCGTCTGAATATATGTCCAGTCGAGTTCGGAGCTTAGCACCTGGCTATGAGGTTGACTTGGAGTGGCATCGTGCTGGGCCAGCAGTCTTCCCAAAGGTGAAGAGCACCGTTGGCATGCTGCTTGCGTGCTGCCTCTAAGGTCTGGTTCTAGTCTGCCTGCAAAATGAAGCCCACGATCACAACAAAGATGCGGCGTAACTCGATACAGGCCCCCCGTTGGCCTTCTTCCCGGGGTCCACGCCACCGTCTTCGGACCCCCTCCAAACTCCAACCCCTCTGTCCGCGGCCTGCCCGGTACTGGTCTTGATCCAGGATGACGACGAGTGGGTGGATGTTCTGCGGCGGCCGCCCGAGAGCTGGAGCGCCGCCGAGGTGGCGCACTGGGCGCAGCGGCCGCGGGGGCACGGCGGCGGACAGCTGGGAGACCTGCTGGCCAGGAGGTGCGGGCCGGGGGACGGGTATGGCGCATGGTTGTGGGGGTGGTGAGAAGGGGCGGCCGTGTAGGTTGTGGTTGCCAGGAGGGATCGGGTGGTACAGGTGCGGTTCAGGGGCTGCTGGCAAGAAGCGGGGAAACAACTCCGCAAGGAGAAGCGGGTGGAACGACCGAAACGGGGGCTCGTCTGGGATGGGATCATGGGAAGCGCCCGCGGCGTGCCGTTGTGGCGCACCATGCAGTGACCTGGCTGCCTTACAGCCGCGGTGTGCATGCCCCTGAGCTCGTAGCCGTGCTCGTGCCACCTCTCGGCCCGGCCTCGCCCTCAACAGGCTGTGGGAGAACGCCATCGACGGCTACCTGCTGCTGCAGCTGACGTCACACACGAAGGCACAGCAGACCGGGGCCAGGGCGGGGTACGGCGGGCAGGCGGGCGCCGGCCGGGGCGGCGCGGCGGCGGCGGCTGTGTCTGAGCTGGTGCACGTGCTGGGCGCCACGGGGGCGGAGGAGCGGGCGGCGCTGGCAGAGGTGCGTCCTGCGGCCGACCACTCGGGTGCAAGGCCCAAGCAAGAGCCTGCCTTGCGCTGCGCATTATGGGGGATTGGCTTTGGGTTCTAGGCCTCCCGGTTGGCTTGGAGCTGGAATCTCGACCACGGCACGTGACTAGCCCCAGGCCCATGCTCGGACTCGTAGAGTTCGTACTGCTTAGCATCGCCCCAGCCCGTTTGCCAATCGCCACGGCTGGCGCCGCCACATATAACCCGCCCATCTGTTCCCCCAAACCCCCAAAACCCCAAAACCCCACCCACCACCACTAACCCGCGCAGGCGGTGGAGGAGCTGCGGTCGCTGCCCTCCCGCATCGCTTACGGCGAGGTGGTGCTGCCGCCGCCGCGCGAGCTGGTGGAGCAGGCGGCGGCGCAGGCGGCGGGCCGGCGGCCGGGAGGCGCGGGGGCAGGCGGGCCCGGGCCGGGCTTCGGCAAGCGCGGCGGCGGTGGAAGCGGTGCCGGTGGAGGCGGCGGCGGTGCGGCTCAGCTGGGCGCCCGGCAGCAGCACGACCGCTGGACCGGCGCATGGGCCTCAGGCGGCGGCGGCGGTAGTGGTGGTAGCGGTGGTAATGGTGGCGCGGCAGGAGCGAAGAAGGGAGGCGCTGGGGCGGGCGCGGGGTCCGGCGCGCCTGGCTCGGGCCGGGGCGTGGGGCTGTCGGTGCGGGAGCGCATCCTTGACGACGCCCAGAGGCAGGTGGCGGCGGCGGAGGCCAGGCAGGCGGCGGAGGCGGAGGCGGCGGCCGCGAAGGCCAAAGCGGCTAAGTCGGCGAAGGGTGGACAGCCGCCGCCGCCGGGCAACGCGGGCGCTGGGTCCGCTGCAGCTGCTGCCGCGAGGCCGGGCGCGGCTAGGGGCGCCAAGGATGGGGTTGGGGAGGCGGCAGCGGCCGGAGGCAAGGCGCGGTCCAGCTCGCTGGCGGCCGCTTGGGCCCAGATGCACCAGATCCCTGAGGGTGGGGAGGAAGAGGGGGAAGGGGAGGAGGGCGAGGAGGAGGAGGTGCAGCGAAGGGAGGGGCGCCCGCGCGCGGGCGCGGATGGGGACACAGAGCAGGAGGATGACATGTACAGCGACGCGGGCCGGGTCGGCGACCAGAGCAGCCGGGGAGCCGGCCGCAGACGTACGGGTGCGGCGGCAGCAGCAGCAGGAGCGGAGGCAGGAGCGGAGGCGGGGGCGTGGTCTCAGGACGCGGAGGCGGAGGGCAGCGGGGGCGGGGGCGAGGACGCGTGTGCGGGGCGGGGTCGGCCCCGAGTCGAGGAGCGGCGCGTGGTGGCGGAGGTGCGGCGGCTGCAGGGGCTGGTGGCGGCACATGAAGACGTCGTCAGGTGCGGCCGGCGGCGAGTGTCAGAGAGCACAGGGGAAGGAAGCACGCAGGACTGCGGCCGTGTATATGGGGGGCGCGGAAGGAGGCGTTGTGGTTATGCTGGCGGCATAGAGGTTGCTACAGCGCGTGGGGAGCGGGCGTGACGCACTGGGGGCTTGGGGCCTATGAGCAAGCCACGGGCAATTGGCACCTTCAATCCCCTGTGACTCGCCGGTCTGCGCTCCGAACACGCAGACACTGGCACAGGCGCACACATCGCTTACCCTGTCCTTCATATGCGTCTTGCCCTTGTGCTCCTCAACACCCAGGCGCATGCAGGTCCTGCGGCTGGAGGGGCCGGAGGGACTGGCGCGGCGGGAGCGGGCCGCCGCGCGGGCCGCAGCGGCAGTCGAGACAGCCGCGGCGGCGGAGGCGGCCGCCGCCGCGGCAGAGGCGGAGGCTGCGGCGGCGCCGCCTGAGCCGCTGGTGTTGGAGGAGGTGGTGGAGCGGGGGCGGCGGCTGCGGGAGGCGATGGCGGCGGATCGGGCGTCCATTGATGACCTGACAAAGGTGAGACAGCGAGATAACGACGTTGTGAGGTGGAGCAGCAATAAGTTGAAGAGGTTGGCGGATTTCTGGGGTGCTATTGAGCAGTGCTGTGCGTGGTGTAATCCTTGTTGCGTGCCAACTTCTCCTCGGGCACGGCCGGCCATTCCAGGCACGGAGTAGTGCCATGCTACGCTATTTATTTGTGGGCTGTTTCATTGCACCGCAGGTGTCGCTGAGGCGGGGTATGCGCAACGCCGCTGCCAGGGCGGAGGCGGAGTCCGATGCCCGCAGCGGCGTCAGCGGCGGCGCCAGTGACAGCGGCAGCGGCGTTGAGAACTTTGCTGGCAGCGGCGGCAAGCGCGTGCTGCGGGGCGGCTGGCGGGAGGTGGGCGACGACGGCAGCGACATGAGCGAGCACGCCGTACGGCAGAGCCTTTCGACTACCGGCCGGGTGCTGCTGGAGGAGGCGGACAGGCGCGAGGCGGAGGAGGCGAACCGACCAGACCCTTTCGTCTTCGAGGAGGGCGAGGACGAGGCCGCGGGGCGCGGCGGCGACGGCCGGCGGCGGAGCACGCGGGAGCGGGCCGCGGCGGCAGAGGAGCGGCGGCGGCGGCGCGTGGCGCGGGAGGTGCGGGAGCAGCCCTGGGCCATTCCTGACCTGCGGCGTGCTGAAGCCGGCAGTAGCGGGGATGAATATGATGGCAGTAGCAGCGACGGCGGCCTCCCAGGTGCGGGGCAGGGACCTGGCGGTGTGTCGGGACCGCGAGCTCGTGGTGCCGGCGGCGGCGCCGCCGCGCCGGCCAGCATGGGCCCAGTGGATCGGTTGGTGTTTCTGCGGCGGCAGCAGATACATCAGCAGCGGCAGCCGCAGGGGCCGCCGCCGCACCAGCAGCAGCAGCGGCCGGGCTCCGCCCCTACCTCTCACGCCACGCGCACCGCCGCCACGGCTGAGGCCACCGCCGCGGCCGCCATGGCAGCGGCAGTGGGCCTGGTGTCCAGGCGTATTGGCAACTATGCTCCCGGCGACGGCGACGACGACGGCCGCGGTCGCGGTCATGCCGCGGGGGTGCTGGGTCCGCCGCTTCGGCCGCTGTCGGGGCTGCAGGGCGGGCGGCGGGGGCGGCAGCCGGGCTCGCACGAGGTGCACACGCCGGCGCCGCCCGACCCGCTGCGCACCGCGGATCTGGAGGCTGTGCGCAAGGTGCGCGTGGAGGGGAGGGTGCGGGTGACGAGGGGTTATATTGGTGGGCTATTGTCATCAATCCTAAAATTAAATGAAGAGGCGTTGGCGTCGGAATGCGAACCGTTGTTGAGGGGGCACTTAGGCCGCCCGCCCTTACCCCGCTGCAAACTTGCACCTCGTGCACACACATGTACATGTCCCTTGCGCTTTCTGACGCACATGTGTGGGCGCACATACGCAATCACTTGACATCCATGAAACCCCACAGGTGCTGGCCCGCGGCTCCTCCACACCCGTGCACCACACGCTCAAGAGCAAGCTCGCCGAGGACGCCACCCGCGCCATGTACGGCATCGCCCCCGCCGAGACCCTCACAGCCGCAGGCGCCGCCGCGCCGCCCCGCTTCGGCAGCGGCGCGCGCGCGGGCGCCGGCATGGGCGGCATCGCCGCCGCTACAGCCGCCGCTGGCGCGGGTGCTACAGCCGTGCCGTTCTTCCCGCCGGCGTCGCTGCTGGTGAACCCGCGGGCGGCGGCGCATGAGGTGGCGTTGCGGAGGGAGATGGGGCTGCCGGTGACGGCGGACCTGGCGGCGGCGCGGGTGGTGGCGGCGCCGCAGGCGGCGCGGCGGGTCGTGCGGGTGAGGCTATCTGAAGATGTGTGGGAGGGCGCGTGGCCTTGTGATGTGCTCCTTGCCTTGCCTGTCATCGGGACCGCGTCCGGCTGCCGACTCTCAATGCCCCAGCTGGGGGCTGGACCGTGGGGCTGGACTAAGTTCACATAAGTCATCACAGGTCGACGCCTGCCGCCACCCCCACCCCCACCGCCTGTCCTGCCATGCCGCGCCCCGCAGGAGGTGGTCAAGCCCGAGCCCGAGGCGGTCGTGACGCAGCCGGAGGAGGCGGGTGCGTGTGCGGCGAAATCATTGATGCATGTATGCCAGTGTAGACCATGCTGTGTGGGTGCACACACATACACATACATACACATATGGCGCGACGTGTTTGGACTGCCGCCTGCGCTGCCCTTGACCTCGCCCGTTGTTACCTTTGTCTCCGCCTCCTTGTTAACCCGCCTGTTGTGAAAACAACCCACCTCCTGCTCCTCTGCCCTCATGTGAGGGCTGCAGAGGACGGCACGCTGGTGTTCCAGTCCAAGTTCGGCCTGGCAGTGGTGCCCTCCTCCCACAAAGACCCAGCCGCCGCCACCACCACTACCACCACCACCACAGCCGACGCACCCGCAGGTCATCAGCGCGTGCGCTTCGTCGACACGACCACGCCCGTGGGCGGCGGCATCGGCAGCGGTGGTCCCCGGCTGCCCATGACATCAGGCGCGGGGGCCTTCCCCCTGTACGGCGCCTTCCCCGTGTCCGGTAACGCCTGGCAATCAGATATGCTGGATCCAGCCGGATCCAGCGGCGGCGCCACGCCGGCCCTGGATCCAGACCTGGCACGCAAGCACGGCGAGGCCTATGCGGCTGTCGCCGCCGCGGCGGCGGCTGCGCAGGCAACGCTGGCGGCGCCGCTGCCGCGGGGGCGGCTGGCGCCACCGGAGGCGGCGGTCCGAGGCATCGGCGCCGGCGGGATGGCGGAGCGCGAGCTGCGACGAGCCATTGCGGAGCGCGGCGCGGCGGCGGGCGCACTGGCAGCGGCTACCGCCGCCGCAGCGGTGCTGACGGGTGGCGGCGGCGACGCCGCTGACGTGGCGGCGACGGTGGCGATGGCGGCGGAGCGGTCGACCAGTGCCAGTCGGGGCCGGGGCATGTGGCGGGTGGGGCCGTCGCTGGAGGGCGAGTGGGGAGACCGGGACCTCAACGCCAGGTGTGTGTGTATGCGCGCGCGCGCGCGTGTGTGTGTGTGTGTGTGTGTGTGTGTGTGTGTGTATATATGTGTGTGTGTGTAACATGTGTCAGCATTCGCCCTTACAAGCACAGTTTGGGAACTCGCACCCTGCCCATAATGGGCCACAGCATTGCACGAGTCCAACACGCCTGAGCCCGCTGACTCGTTGCCGTGTCATGACGTGTGCTGCGCAGTGTCCGTGCGGCGCTGCGGCTGCTGGACGGCGGCGGCAAGGGGCCGCCCGCGGTGGATGGCCAGCCCGCCTTCGCCGTCACTGCCCAGGTGGCCGGCACCAGCCCCAGCAGGCGCCGCAGTCGGAGCCGGAGCCGGAGCCGAGGCCGGCACAGCCCTGGTGGCCCCACAGGTGGGACCCGCACACCCGCACCGCCCATGCGTCGCCCATACACTGCACCGCACTGCTGCCATGCACCGCGCCGCATCAGACCGCACGCCGCGGTCTGCTACCGTATGCATTCCCTGTAGGCTAGATTCAGCCTGGGCAGCCTGTACGCAGCATGCCGCTGTTACCGCACATCCATCTAACACACACATTTGTGCTCTTTCACACACACACACACACACACACACACACACGCGCGCACACACACACACACAGAGTGCCTGGGCCTCACGGTACCGTGAGCACATGCATGGGTTTGCACCCTTGAGAGCGTGTGGACACTAATCCCCCCTCGAGGTTAGAGTAGCGGGGGTTGGGCGATTTCCGGTTGGTAAGACCGGCGGCTCACCGCAGCAGGTATGCGAGGTAACTTCAGGTAACATCCGTAAACCGTCGCTTTGCTGCATCGCATACACTGTCTTTGCGTAACGTTTTCCTTGTGCTCTTTAACACACACACACACACACACACACACACACACACACACAGACACACATGCCGACATCCCCATCCCCGCCAGGCCGTACCTCGCAAGCCGTACAGCTGTACCGCTACGGCCCGGACGGGCAGCTGCAGTACACGGGGCGGCGGCCGCGCTTCGACGCCGAGCCGCCGCACCCCTACGTACTGCCGGGCTGGACGCCGGCCGAGATGGGTGCGCCGCCCCTCACCAAGGCGCAGGTGTGCTGACTTCTCCTTGTCTGTGTACACGTTTGCCACATTCGTTGTGACAACGGAATTACATGGCTGCGGTGTGCGGTGTGGCCGCACGTACATGTGGCGCTGCCTTCCGCTGCGCTCCATGCCGTATTCAATGCGTTGCATTTCCTCCCATGCAGGCCGAGCGGCTGGCGGGGGCGGTGTCGGGCGGCGCCGACGGCCGCCCCCACCGCGGCAACAGCGAGCTGCACTGGGCGGCGTCACGCGGGGACGTGGAGCGAGTGATGGAGCTAATACGGGAGGCAGGTAAGCGGCAGTGGGGGCGCAGCTTGCTTGCAACCATACACCTCTTGACGGCCGCCTCGTCGTACCACACCGCTGCCCCGCTCCTCCGCTCTGCCGGCAGGCCCGGACCCCGAGGCCCGCTGGCGGCTGGTAAACGCGCGCAACGCCGCCGGCGAGAGCCCGCTGCACCGTGCCGCTGCCGCCGCCGCCCCCCGCGCCGCCGCCGCCATGTCGCAGCTGCTGGCGGCGGGCGCTGACGTGGACGCACGCGACATCAACGGCGCCACACCCCTGCTGGCGGTGATCACAGCGGGTAGGGCCGTGGCCGTTGGATGTGGCCGTGTAAGCGAGTTTATGCTGGCGATGGACGGGTTGGGACGGACGGGTTGGGACTTGGAACCGAGTCGAACCGCCATGGCCATACAATCTCCTTGTCCTCACCTCTCCCGTCCTCTCGTTGGTTCTCCCCTCTATCCCCTGTCTGTGCAACGCTCTGCGCCTGTACATCGCCGCGATCATCAAATTCTCGGCAGTCGTTTCTGGACCCGCACCCCACGCCCCTTCCTCGCACCATTTCTCTGCCTCTCCCACACTTTCCCCCTCCTCCTGCCTCCTTCCCCACTCAGGCTGCTGGCTGGTCGAGGGCGACCGGCGCCTGGAGCTGCTGCTGCAGTGGGGGGCGGCCGTGGACATGTGTGACGTGGCGGGAGAAAGCATACTGCACAAGGTGAGGAGGGAAGGAGGAAGGCAGGGAGGGAGGCAGGGAGGGAGGCAGGGAGGGAGGCAGGGTGGGAGGGAGGGAGGCCCCTAAGAGGACATCGGTCCCCAAGCATAATCTCCAAGTTCTGATCCTGCGTGCCCCTGATGCACACCGCACACGCCAGGCCAACCGCCACACCAACCACCACTATCACACCCACCCACACCGCCAACCACTCCACCTGCCCACCCACAGGCCATCATTCACAACATCTGCAGCGGCCACGACAAAGACGACCCAGCCGCAGACGAGGCCACACGCCGCCGCACCGAGGGACGCTGCCGACCCGTGGGCGGCCTCGCCGCGCTGCTGAAGCTGCTACTGCCACTTGCGCGGCCACACCCGCCGCTACAGCGGCCGGGCGTCGCCACCGGTCCCTTCGTGACGGATGCGGAGGCGGCGGCGTGGGCGCGGCGGGTGCCGTCCGGCGCGCCGGGCAGCATTGTCGGCGCCGCGGCGGCTGGATTGCGTGTGGCGCCGCCGGCAGCGGCTGCTGCCGCTGGTGGAGGAGGTGGAGTAGGAGGAGGCGGTGTACGCGCCTCATTGGGTGGCAGTGGACAAGGAATAGTGGCAGGTGCAGGCGCAAGCGCGGACTTCGCCACAGCGCACCCGTTGGCTGCGGCGGCCGGCGCCGGCACCGCCGGAGCGCTGGTGGCGACGGTGGTGGCGGCGGCGGCGCGTGCGCCGGCGGCGCAGCCGGCAGCGCAGCCGCGGGCGGGTCGGGGCCCGGGGCTGTTGGATGTGGACGCTCGGGACGGGCGGGGTCGTACGGCGCTGCACGTGGCGTGCTGCCGGCCGCACGCACACGGGCCTGGCATGGAGGCGTGCTGCGTGGAGCTGCTGCTGGCGGCAGGTGGGGGCGAGGGCGGGGCGGCGTGGGGTGGGGTGGGGTGGGGTTGGGATGGGATGGGATGGGATGGGGTGCTCTAAACCAATGTCAGTCAGCAAGAAGCGGATGCAGGACATAACAAGCTGAACCGCAATGGGGATGATGACTGGGTGCATGGTTGGGTGGGTGGATGTTGGGGGGTGGATGTTGGGGGGGGGGATGAAGGAACAGGAGCGAAAGGGGCAGGGCGTTGGCGTTGGCAGGAGTAGCTGTAGCGACAACGCACCCCTACCTGCAGCAGAGCACAGCCGCGTTCGCCCTCCGCCTCTTTCCTATCAAACCCCACCAACACCACTATCAACACCATCGCCACCAACATCATCACCAACTCGATGTCCACAGGCGCCGACCCCAACGCACTGGATGACGCCGGCCGCCGGCCGCTGCACTGGGTGCTGTCGGAGGCGGCGGCGGCGGCCCGGCTGCGTCAGGCCAACACCATCAACCACACGAAGATTGCCACCAGCAAGCCCAAGCAGCCGCCGGCGTGAGTGCTTGTGCGTGTGTGTGTGTATTGACAAGAGGGAAAGACAGGGGTGGAGGGAAGGCGAAAGAATGTGGTGGGCACGTGGTTTTACTCGTACCACTGGGAGACGGGAAGATGCTCGAATGTGTGTTGGGGGACTTCAGCCTGTATGGCGTGGCTTCTGACCACTTGCATGAGCACCATCCGATCCCCCCATCTCCCGATTTCCCCATCTTCTCGTACCTTCATCATACCTCCACCATCCACTAGAGCTCTGTGCTGGGTGGCTGAGCAGCTGCTGAGAGCAGGCGCCGACCCAAACGCACCCGAGGGCGGCACCGGCGCCGGCCCCAATGCAGGTGGCGGTGCAGGTGGTGCCGGTGTTGGTGCCGGAGGTGGTGCCGGCATTGGCCGAGGCGGTGGCGGCGGCCCCGGTGGCGACCCTGGTGGTGGTGGCAGCAGTGGTGGTGGTGCCGGCAGTGGTGGCGGTGGCGGCTACACGCCGCTGCACCTGGCTGCCCTGGCTCGCTCCGGCCCACTGCTGCGGCTGCTGCTGCGGCAGGGCGCGGACCCGGGCGCCCGCGACCGGGCCGGCCGCACGGCGGCAGAGCTGCTGCAGGCGGCACTCAAGGGGACCAAGGACCGGCAGGAGGTGTGACTGTGTGTGACTGTGTGTGACTGTGTGTGTGTGTGTGCGTGACTGTGTGTGTGTGTGACTGTCAACTCCGCCTCGCTGTAGCGGACCTGTGTGTGTGTGCGTGTGCGTGTGCGTGTGCGTGTATGTGTGTGTGTGTGTGTGTGTGCTGCGCGCACGTAGCATGCATTGTAAGCCCGCTGATCTGCTTCAAGACATTTACAGCAAGGATGCTGCATCCATGTGCACCCCTTCGCTCTCCACCTCCATCTCCATCTGCACCCGCTCTCCAGGCCGAGCACCTCTCCAAGCTCTTGTCCCTCATCGCCAAGCATCAGCAGCTGGCAAACTCACAGCGGGACGCGGCGGCGGCGCGGAGGGCAGCGGAGGCGGCGGGCGCTGCCAAGGTGGCGGCTGCGGCGGCGCGGGCGGCGCGTGGCGGTGGCAAGATGGGTCTGGGCGGCGGAGGCGGCCCCAAGAGCATGAGGCAGCTGTACAAGGAGCGGTTCGGGGAAAGCTCGGAGGTGCGTTGGTGGGTGGTGGGAGGTTGGTCAGGGTTTGACACGGCTCCCTGCATCGGGTGTGCGGACGTGTGCTGGAGCCTTGGAAGAGCATGACTTTCTTGCTCACTCTTCCGCCCTCTGAACTTCCCGCCATCATCGTCATCACCGTGTCCGCCACCCGTAGGACACGGACGCCGACGACGGCCCCACCCAGTCCGAGCTGGTGTCCGCCTACATGGCCGCAATGGGCGGCAGGGCCACACCCGCACCCGGAGCCGCGCCGCTGCCAGCCCTGGCGCAGGTAACAGCTTCCGGCGCGGGCATGGCAGCTGGGGGCAGCAGGCCGCAGACGCCACCGGCGGCGGCAGCCGTGACCGCGGCCGGGAGAGCGGTGGCGGTGGGGGCGGCGGCGCAGCCGTCCTCCCCAGCGCGTCTGGATGCGGGCGCGGCTGCCACCATGATCCAGGCGGCGTTCCGCGGCCACCAGCAGCGACAGCAGCTGGCGGCGGCGGGCGTGCCCGTACGCGCCTCGCCCACAAAGAAGTCGCCGGCCCGGCGCCGCGGCGGCGGCGGCGGCGCAGGTGGCGGCGGCGGCGGCGGGACGCCGTTTGACCCGGCTGCCGTACGGTACGGTCCCGAGCACGAGGCAGCGGCGGTTAGGATCCAGGCGGTACAGCGCGGCCGGGTGGCGCGGCGGCGGGCGGCGGCGCAGCGGCAGGCCGCGCTGGCGGCGCAGGCGCAGTTTGCGGCACAGGCTGGGCAGCGAGATGCAGCTGCTGCTGCGGCGGCGGCGGCGGCGGTGGCGGCGGCGGCGCAGGCGGCGGCAAGGACGGCGGCGGCGCAGCAGCAACAGGCGCGGGGCCCGCCGCCGGTGCTGGGTCCTGACGGGCGGCCGTACGGCCCGCGGCATCAGCAGGCTGCCACTCAGATACAGGCCGCGTGGAAGGGGCGCAAGGTGCGAGGGTGGGGTACGGCGTGTGCTGTAGCGGCACGCTGACTGTATGGCCGTCATGGTCGCCCATGGCTGGCCTGCCTGGGCCCTTGGTCTTACCTGTGATTCCTGTCAACCTTGCTAACCCCCACCCTCGCGCCTGCCTTACAACAACCACGCACAGGCCCGCCAGGTGTACGACCGTGTACGGCAGGCGGCGGCGGATCCTGCCGACGACCTGGATCTGGTTCTGGACGATGACGAGCTGGCGGCCATGGCGGCGGGCGTGGCTGCCACGTCAGCGCCGCCGCCGCCGCCGCGCCGCCACCGCTCCATGCGCACCTCCGGCTCACTGGCTCAGCGGCCTGTGGCTGATGGTGCTGGTGGGGGTGCTGACGTCAGCGCTGGTACGGGTGGCGGAATTGGTGGTGGCGGAATCGGTGGTATGGCTGCGCCACAGGAGCTGGGCGGTGGGGTCGCGGCGGCGGGCCTGGCGGCGGCGGGGACGCTGGGTGGCAGCGGCATGGGAGGCGCAGGCACAGGAGGGGGCGGCGGCGGCGGCGCGGCGGGGCGGTATGAGCGGGCTGGCTCTGACGGCGGCAACTCAGACAAAGTGGCTCCCAGCGTTGGAGGTGAGTGGTGTGGTGCACAGCTAGTCGCATACAATGCCCACCTGCGCTTGTTCCCGCTCGCTGTCCTCCATTGGGACAGATCCAGTTGCTCGGGCATATAACCTCCTCCCCCCTCCCCGTACGCCTCTATCCTCTCCCCATCCCTATCCCACCCACCTACCCCTCACAGGCTGGTCCGAGGCCTCCACCGCCGTCAGCCTGGGAGTGGAGTCCCTGGCCGCAGCCCCCGAGGCGCCGCCGCTACCCGACCGCAGGCCCGCAGCCGCCGCACGCTCCCACCAGCGCCAGGCCTCCTCCCGCCCCGAAGGCGGCGGCGCAGCTGCCATGTCACGGCAGCTGTCCCGCATGACGTCGTCCCGTGGGCCGCGGGCGGTGCCGCAGGTGGGCATGACGGAGGACGGCCGGATCGTGGGCGACCTGGGAGATCTGGATCTGTTGGATCTAGATGATGATGACGATGGAGGGATGGATGAGGATGATGACGGGTCGCTGCCGTCCGGTGTGTTGATCGCGGATGGGGACGGGGGGCTGGACGGGCAGGGGGCGTTTGCGGTGGAGGACCATGGCGGGGGCGGCGACGACGACAGCGTGTGGGGTTAGGGGCTATGTTTGAGCTGTTGGTGGGGTTGTGTGGTGGTGTGGGGGGTAGGTGGGTGTGGGTATGTATGGGGGTTGTAGATACCAGCCCGAACTAAACCGAACCCAATTCGAAAGAGCGAGGAGGAGAGTGTGGGGATGTGGAGGCTGCATGACGCTGCAGCCAGCGGCTGGTCAGGCCCAGGGCGTGCGGCCATGGGGAGCGGTCACAGGATCTGGCGCATTCGCGGCGCATGTCAAACGCCCAACGGAGGGAGGCACGGGATGCCTGCCCTGTATGGCTGGACGGGATACCCGTCCTTCCAGTGAGCAGTGCTCATATCTGCGTTCTGAACGGCGGTTGAAAGGATTTTCGGCCAACATGCACGGGATTTGTGCCTTTGGGGGTCTTTCGGCAAACAGACGAAGGCAATTATTGGGAATTCGGCCAGCATGGCCGTAGCGCAGGGGTGCTCCAGCGGACCGTGTCCTGCGTGGCATACAGTGGGAAGTGGGAACATGGAAAGGTAGGGCAGCCTTACGCCAAAAGGGGGCTGGGGGCAATAGCAACCGCACAGGCATGCTGCAACGATGTAACTGCTGAGGCGCAAACGTCAATTCAACTATGGCTTCCCGCGAGGTGCCTCGAATGATAATCAATTTGCCGCGATTGCTGACACGGCCGATACCAACCGTGTGCTGAGAGGCACGGGTCTGGCGGAGTGCCTGGACATGTTGGGGGAGGGGAACGAAGTGGCGGGCCGCCACTGGCAGCACTGAGGCAGCGTACCGGCACTTGGGCAGCTGAACGAAGCCGGTGTTTGAAGGTACACGTTCCCACTGATGCCGCCCTTGCCTTCGTGGGATACGAGATTACGAGCACTGCCGGAGTGCCGGTGAATCCTGGCGCCCTCTCCTGCTGGATTGTCGGCAGCCCTTACAGTACTGCTGCAGCTGTTTAGCCTACGGTAGTCATTCAGTCTTACCATTCCTGCACCGCGCCGGGCTTACTTGATGTCAAGATGTGTTGTTACAAAGCACGGCCCACGCACCCGGCGGCCTGTCACGCACGCTGCTGCTGAACTGCACTGTATTTCAGAGGCGCTACCCCCCGGTGACCTTGCTACGTCCCTTTCAGGGAGACGTGAGCCGCGAGCCGGCCAGCACAGGGCCGCACAGCCGCACGCGCGCCGCACTCCCTTTGCAATGGGATACGCAGTGTGTTTGTCCATCTCACGACCTCGGACCTCACCCACCCGCCGTCACGGAGTCACCCTCAGCACGCAACTCGCTCTCTCCACACCACACCTGACAGTCTCCACACGCCACTCGTCCGCCACCACCAAGGCCATCACCCCATGCACTCTACACCGCAGCCCTCCCGTCTCCCGCTCCAGGGACCATAAGGCCCTCCCTCACCAGCCCCTGGGGACTGGGGGCTGTTGCGGTGGGGCCTCGCTTCCGGGACCGCCAGGGATGCCCCCTGATGGCCTCAAGTCAAAAGGTGGCACACAACCGCCTGTCACATGTCATCTTCTCACGTCCCTCGCGTAAGCATGACAGCAGTGTGCTCTCTCACCTGCTCTCGCAGGCCCACGAAATATGTTCCCTCTGCACTCCATAATCTATGATTCGCGATCCATAATAGCTACCGTGCGCTTCAATCGAACAATGCAAGATGCCATGCAAAACACATCGCATCTTCACACGGCAATGACGCGCATAGCGGCACCGCTGGCGCCAGCGCCTAGCTCACTGGCTCGCGCTTGCTGCTAGAAAGCACGAAACACGAAATATGTATCCAGCTCACACACTTGCTTCCCCACACACATATCAATGAATCTCTGCACTACGGAAAGCTGTCTCAGCTCTGCCACTCCACATGGCTACACCAGCTCGTACGAAGCCACACGTCAACAATTCAGAAAATAGAAACCAGCAGCGGCGCAGTCATCGATT
Organism: Chlamydomonas reinhardtii; assembly: GCF_000002595.2. Taxonomy (NCBI): domain Eukaryota; kingdom Viridiplantae; phylum Chlorophyta; class Chlorophyceae; order Chlamydomonadales; family Chlamydomonadaceae; genus Chlamydomonas; species Chlamydomonas reinhardtii. Next base: position 5,888,913 of record NC_057004.1, on the reverse strand, counting down.
TTGATTTGAACGTCACCGCGTAGGCATCTCGCTCATGTGCACGGCACGGTGTCCACTAATGTTTGCATCCGCGCTCACACACAAAAAACACGGGGACGTGTGCATGCCAGACCTAAAGATATCCTGTTGCTCGTAAAGCTGACCCTATCTCTGCTATTACCGTTACTGCTGCTGTTGCCGTTGTTGCTGCTGTTGCCGTTGTTGCTGCTGTTGTTGTTGCTGCTGTTGCTGCTGGCGATACATCGCGCCAGGGACCACCAGCGCATCGGGCGGCGGCACGTACCAGCCCCCGCCGTTGCCCCCCGCTGGCCCGCCCGGCCCCCCCGCACCATTCCACACATTGCCATAGCCGTTGATGTTGTTGCCGCCCCCCGCCACGCCCGTGCCACTGCCGCCCCCAACCCCCGACATATAACGCCCACCGTGCGCCTGCCAGAACGGCGCCGAGCCGTCAGTGGCGGCGCCGGGCACGGATCCGGGTCCGGCGGCACCGGTTGGTACGCCGCCGGCGGCGGTACGACGTGTGCCGTACATGTCGAACGGTACGTCTTCGTACATTCCGTCGTATACGTCGTCGTACCCGTCGAGTGAAGACGACATGGAGCCAACCGCCACACGGCTGCCGCCCCCGCCGCCGGCTGCGCGGCGTGTCAGCAGTAGCACGGGCAGGGGCAGCAGTAGCAGCATCAGTATGCGCGCATTGCGTTGAGGCGTTGAGGCCACCATGTGCCCTGCCGGCTGCAACAGGGCCTACCCTCATACCCCAGAACTAGTATCAAACAGGCGTTGTAACTCGTAAGCGCGTCCCTCAAACACCGCTTGACTGCTCATCCTGCATCCTGCTTTCCGCGTTCATCTCTCAACACCAGCTCCACAGGTCGTGCCCGTTCCCCTCTCCCTTTCCCCCACCCCCCCCCCCGCACCCACATGCGGGCTGCATCGAGTACAGCCTGTCTCCCGCCCCCAGCTGCCCCGTGGGTCCGCCGGGCAGGTAGTCGGTGGCGGAGCTGTGCGAGCCGCCGGTGTCGCGGCCGTCCTTGCCGCCGCGCGACCAGCCCGCGCGCAGAAACACCTGTGATTGTGTGCGCGTGTGTGTCGGTGTGTCTGGGTGTGTTGAAGAGCACAGGAAAAACATTGAGTGTGTGTGTTTGTGTGTCAAAGGACACAAGGAAGGCAACATGCATGTGTTATGATCACGGCTTTCCAGGGGTGTCCGACCGCCGACAAAAGGATGTGCGCACAACTGGCCGCGTCCTGGCGCCACATGTTGTACCACTGCCGGGAGTGCCCCCGGCCCCCGCCCCCCTACCCCCTCACCGAGCTCATTGCAGGGTCCACCATGGTCTCCAACATACGCAGCCGCTCCACATAAGACTCAGCCTGCGTACATGCGTGTGTGTTTGTGCGCGTGGTCGTTTCGTGTGTCATGGTGCATGTTGTGTCTCTCGAGACGCGGACTGAAACTCATGAGGTGGCCAAGCTGCCTACGGCACTCCTCCCTCTGCCACTTCCCCCCACCCCCCTCCCCTATCGCTCCCCCCTTTCCCCAGTCCCCCCTTTCCCCAGTCCCCCCTTCTCCTCCTGTCCCTCCCATCCCCTCCCGCCCCTCACATTGGGCAGCGGCTTGTAGGGCGTGGGCGCCAGCCTCCAGCGGTGCTGCTCGGGCGTGCGCACGTAGAAGGGGTCCAGCAGGTCCAGCGTGTCCACCAGCAGCTGCTGCAGCAGCAGCAGCCGGCTCCAGCGGTTCACGGGGAAGGGCTGCAGCCCGGACCAGCCGCCAGGGGTGGCCACCAGGCCCACCTGCAGGCAGAAGAGGATGGGGGGCGGTTTACATGCATGATTGAAGAGTAGTTGAAGAAGAAGCGAAGTTGTAGCCAGGCGGGAAGGAGGGGGAGCAGGAAGTGGAGCATGAGAGGGCGGGTTTGTGGGTAGGCGAGGAAAGGCGGGCGAAGGCCAGCAATCACTGCCAGGGCGATATCAGGCCTATATGGCCCACCCCGCCCCTTTCCTCCTCGGCTCCCTCCTCTTTCTCCTCCCTAGACGTACACCCACACCCTCACCCACGCAGCCATACACACCCACACAGCCATACAACCCCCCCCCCCCCCCACACACACACGCACCCCTCTCTCTCCCCGACCCCTAACCCCCCTGACCCACCAGGTCCTCGTACAGCGGCCGCAGCCAGGCCGCGAAGGCGGGGTCGGTGTAGAAGCGCGTGTAGAACTCGCTGTACGACAACGTGTAGTGCCGCGAGGAGCCTGGCAGGAGCAGGGGGAGAGATGGGGAGAGAGGAGAGTACGTGTGTGTGTTGTGGGTGGGTGGGTGTGGGTGTGGGTGTGTACGGCTGCAGCGTGGGTGTGGGTGGGCGTCTAGGGAGGAGAAAAAGGAGGGGGCCGAGGAGGAAAGGGGCGGGGTGGGCCATCTACACACCCATCTTCCCACCTAACAACAAGTTGTCGCGTCCTGCACCCTCGTGGCTCTTGATGCGGCCTGGGGATGGAGAAGCATAACTCCTTGCCCCCCTCCCCTGCCCCCTCCACCCCCTCCCTTCACCCCCAACCCTTAAAACTCACCCACGGGCGTGATGATCATGAAGCTGCCCACCGCCCGCTGTGTGCCGCGGCTCATGTGCAACACGTTGCCGCCAGGCCAGGACGACAGCTTGCGCTCGTACTCCCCACCCGACCCCGACCCAGAGCCGACCTTGCCGGCGACAGCACCGCTGGCACCACTGCTGCTGCTGCTGCTTGTGCCTGGCCCCGCGCCAGTGCCGTTGCTGCCGTTTCCAGCGCCGTTTCCGTTTCCGTTGCTGCTACTAGTGGCGGTGGCAGTGGCGGTGGCAGTGGCGGTGGCGCCGTGTGTCGCGCCCAGGTGCAGGCGGCCGGACGCCGTGGCTACGCTCACGCCCGCCGCCGCCTGCGCCGCCGCCGCCCGCGCCTGGGCCTCCCAGGCCGGGCTGACGCCATTGCCCTCGAACCCCGTCCCTGACCCTGCCCCTGCCGCGGCGGCCGCCACCGCCCCATTGCCGCCCACCGCCACCGCCACTGCCACTGCAGGAGCCGCCGCCGCCGCCGACCCACCAACCGCCACCGCGCCATTCGACGCCGCCTGCGCCTGCTCAGCCACCACCGCTGCCGCCGCCGCCGCGGCTGCTGCTGCAGCCGCCGCTGCCGCCGCCTCGTTGCGTGCCCTGGTGGCTGCCCGCATGTTGTCGACCATGGTGTTGTAGGGCACGCCGGGGCGGCTGCGGGCGCCGGGGTGGTCGCGGTGGTCGCCCTCGTCGTACCAGGCCTGGGGCAAAGAGCACGTACGAGGACAGGGACAGGGAGCGCGTCTGTGTGTTTGTGCATGCTAAAGCTGGCGCATGTACGTGTACACTGTAGTGTGTGCTTGCTGGCGTGCTCTTCTACCAACCATACCCGGCGCCGCGCCCAGCGCGCCCGCTCCGCCTGCCTCCGCCTCCCTCCCCCTCCCTCCCCGTCCCTCCCCGTCCTTCCTTTCCTCCCCCCTCCCCCCCCTTGCTGACCTGCAGCGCCGCCGGGTGCGCGCACATGACGAAGCGGAAGCCCTCAAGCAGGTTGGCCAGCGTGTCGGTGCCCTGCGGACACGCGCGGACTGCGGTTAGCTCCGGTCCCGGGATTTTATGAGAACTTCACAAAAGCATTTGAGCTGCCATACAAAAACATCCTAAAAGCGCCGACGCATTTTGGCGCTCAGTGTTCCCCAGCCCCCACCCCAGCCCCCCCCCCCCCCCCCACCCCAGCCCAGCCCCCCAGTTGCGGCCGCCCTGACCTGCGGGTTGCCCTGCTGCAGGAAGGAGCGCTCGCGGGGGCCCTCCCGCCGCACCAGCTCCACAAAGCCCAGGAACTGGGCCAGGGTGAACAGCGTGTAAACCACCTGGCGCGGCAGGTGGGAGGGGAGGGAGGGAAGGGGGGGCCGAGGAGGTGGGGGTAAGGGAGGGGAGGAGGGCGGCAGCAATGGTCGGGTGCGTGTGTGGCGCGCGGCAAGCGCTTACAGTACAGCAGCACATGCCGTAATGGGTGTGGGGACAACACGGTATCCAGCACGCCTCCCCCCTCGAGACTCTGCATGGGCCTGCCCGCCCGCCCTTCCTCCCGCCCGCCCTTCCACCCCGCGGTCCCGCCCACCTCCTCCTCCACCACGCCCCGGCCGCCGCCCCGCGCCGTGCGGCCCGTGGCCACCGCCATCAGCCGGTTCTCCAGGTCCACTGGGGGAGGGAGGTGTTTGGGGGGGGGGGTAGGAAGGTGAGGGGTGGGAGGTGAGGGACAGGTGAGGACGAGGCGAGGGGGATGGGAGACATGAGGAAGAGGCGCCGAGTTGATGAGGTGTGGAGTTGGTTGAGGCGGGCGAAGGGAAGGGGCCGTTGCAACAACCCAGGCCACTCCGCGCCTGCACGATGCGATCCTCCCACGCGGCCGCCTCCATCCCGACCATCCTCCATCCCCACATTCAACCATGAGCCGTCAAGAGCCTGGCGCCATCTTCCACCCTGCCAGCCCCCCACCCCAGCCTCCCTCCACCCAGACCCCCATCCTAGCCACCCTCCTCCCCGCCTCCACCCTCCTCCCCGCCGCCTTCCCCCTTTCCCAGCCTCCGCCCTCTCACCTGCCGCCTCCAGCAGCGGCCCCCGGTACCTGGCCACCATGCTCTTCATCTCCTTAACCTGCAGGGCCGCCTGCCGCTCACGCTCCACCTGGGCAGGCCGAGGCGGAGGCAGGCGCAGAAGACCAGGGGGCAAGGGAGGCATTAATAATGGGGGTGGGGAAGGAGGAGGCAGGAAAAGGGGAGGCCATGGTGGAGGGCGGGTTGTGGGGCGTTGGCGTTGGCAGTAGCAGATTTTGCGAACCGTGCCGTGCGGCAGGCACTAACCCCCCTGGCAATCCCCAAATGCCCCCACGCGTTGGCAAGACAGTCCACTGCGGGTCGTTGTGTATGGGATCCTGAGCCCGCCCATGCGTTGCAGCCTCGAACCACGTGTGCGTATGGCAGCGCCTGACCTCGAGCAGGGAGGCCGGCTGTTCGCCGCTCCTACCCTCTCACACTCCCCACCCCATCCCGGGCCCCTGTCCTAGCATCATCGGCTAAGCCTCCCCTTTAGCACAAAGCTGTGCGCCTCCGCTTGCCGCCCGGCCAGCTTCCCGTCCGGCTGGCCTCAGTCCGCCCCCCTAAGGTCACCCGCACCTGCTTGGCGAGGTCTGCGCGTTTCCTCTCCGTGAGGAGGTTTCCATAGAGGTTCAGGCTCACCGACGTCGCCGCAATGACCGCAGTTACGACGCTGTCAACACACAAAGGCGCAACGCACGCGTCAGCTTGCAGACTACAGGGTCGATTGAGCTGTCACCGCACCTCGCAGCGCCTGGAGACATGAGGTTCGTGAAACTCTCCATTTCGTCAAATAACGCCCGCACTTCCAGCCTCCGCCGGCGCGGCCTGGAAGAAAGACATCGCCGCTGGGGAATGGAAGCGCCCTGTTTGGCGCCCCCTCGCAAAGCTTTGAGCGAGCTGCCTCTCATACTTGGTATCCGAATAAAATTCCAATTGTTTCAACTAACGAGTGTTGCAACAGTATTGCTGCATGGCGAGTTCCCTCAGCTTCGCAACTATGGCAAAAAGGGCAGACTTGAGCTATGTAAGACGTAAGGGGTATGTCAATGTCGCATAAAGCACACAAATGCGCGAGCAGGCGGAGACTGCCTGCAACGCGTGCCAAAACACAATGCGCGGGGTGCGGGGTTCTTGGGCACGCTTCCCTGGACACGCTCTAAGGAGGCTGAAGTAAAATGTATGCGTGCTATGGCTGCGTAGCAAGCCGTGACTGTCAACTGTGCCAAGGTCAGCTGGAAGACTCTACTGGAGTCGTGGCCTGCAGACGCCTGCAGGCAGCACAGCTGCAATCCTGCACCACTATGGGGAAGAGTGGGTTGCTGATGTGAAAGACATGTCTTTTTTGCTGGGAACGGAGTTGGGTGGTGGCCCTAAAGGAACGAAGGTGAGGCGTGCCGGGATGTGCCCGAAGGCTGGCGGGTTGCACTTCCCCCATCTCCAACATGTGCTCCCCGGCAAGCCCCACAACACATATACAAGAGCTCATTTATTGCAAATCAATTCGTTATCATACCACGCTGTCCTTAAAGGACGGATGGACCAACTTCTCGCAGGCTACGCCTCTGACAGCTCGGCGGACAATAACGATGGAAGTGAAAGCCAAATTGACGGCGCCAACTTGTCAAAAGAGATTAATGTTTCTAGCAGCAAGCGAAAGGTTGAAGGCGAACGGAGACTGAATGCCGATCCCAAACGCCCGCGCGCTGAGGCGCAGTCCCCGGCAGCCGACCAAGAGCGGTAAGTGGGGACATATATGTAACTGGTTATATTTAGAATGGCAGTGCGATCGCTGTCCTGGTGAGCACCGCCCCCTACCCTGCTGGCGGTTGTCTCCTCCCGATGTCCACCTGCAGGGCCACAGCTTCAGCAACCCAAAAGGACCGCCCGCCGGCTCGAGCAACACACAACAGAAATGGAAATGCAGCGGCGGCCCTTCAGCGGCGCCCTGCCGCCCGGCTGCCGGATCCAACCGCGCTGCTGGCTGCCGCCTCGGGGGATGGTGAGAAGTGCCACCGTTTGTCATGGTCATCATCCATGTTCGCTGAGTCCTGCACGAATAGGTGCCAACGCCTGATACGGTGATTGCGCTGTATGAAATGCGTGACGACGTGTAGCAATCCCCACGCCCGTGTTCCCTGCAGACCTGCACGGGCTGCTGGCGCCCGTGCGCGCCACTGCAACGGCAGCAGCAGTAGCAGGAGCGGCAGGAGCGGCAGTAGCAGGCGCGGCCGCACTGAAGCCCACGGCTGCAGCCTCTGTTGCCGCCGTTTCGAACCCCGCCTCTGCACAGCCGCCTCCGCAGCTGCCAACCTCTCAGATCCAGAACCAGATCCAGATCCAGGCTCCGGACCCGTACGGTGGCCGCTTGCGGCGCTTCCCTCACGTGGTGGGCAACTACGCTACCGTGGTCATGCTGCCGGGTGGGTGGGGGCCTGGGTACGTGTGCGCGTGGGTGTGCATGTCGGGATGTGCTGTGTACGGCAGGCGTCACGAGCGGTACGTGTATGCTGGGTAACGTGTCACATTGTCCGCCTTTCTGTCTCTTGCTCATTCTCGCCTTCTCCTCATGTTGTTCATGTTCCTCATGTTGATCCGTGTCTTATACGTATGGTCGCAGTGCAAGGTCTGGCGCTGGAGGGCGCACTGGATGCGCTGTATCGCAAGGTGAGACCGGGGCCGTGGGGTGGGGGTGTTTTCACCATTCCCAGGGGGCGGGCAGGGCTTGTCAAACGGCTTGCAAGTGATCACCGATCGCCGAGGTTTGCACTTGCTGAGAGCCGCCTTGATAGTCGACCCCGTATGCCAACGCTGTGTCTCTACCCGCAGCTGCGGCGGCTCATTCCGGACCTGGAGCCCGTGACCAAGCCTCAGGAGCCGGCGGCAGCGGCTGGCGGCAGCGGCGGCGGAGGCCGGGGCGGCGGCCGCGAATCCTCTCCGGCATGCAACGGCGGCTACCACATCAGCCTCAGCCGCTCAGTGCCCATCACCCGCGCCCAGATAGAGCCGCTCACGACACAGCTGGCGGCGCGCCTGGAGGCAGCAGGCATTGGGTGAGGGTTTGCGTGCGTGTTTGGGCGTGGGTGGGTGGGTGTGCTTGTGTGTAGGGGTTGACGCCAATCTTAAGTGCCTACCTTGTACCTTGACTTTACCTCACTACCCCTGACCCTAGCTAACCACTTTGACCGACGTTGTTGCTCCTCCTTTCATGTCCGCAGCGCTTTCCCGCTGACGCTGTGCGGGCTGCGGACGTTCGCAAACGACGAGGGCAGCAGGTCGTTTGTGTCTGCCATGGTGGCGACAGGGGAGCGGGAGGTGGTGGGGCTGGTGCGGGCGGTGGACGGCGCGTTTGAGGCACACGGCCTGCCGCCCTTCTACCAGGTGCGGTGGGGCGGCTGGGGAGCGCGCGGTGGGGCTGGTTGCGCGGTGTGGGGCGTTGGGGGAGGGGGGCGAGGCGTGGCGCGGAGAAAGATCCTGCAGGGAGATGTACGAGTGCAGGGCGCGGAACTGGGCGGCATTTGCAGTGCGTGCATCGCGGGGTGCCATGATTCCGATGCCATGCTATCGGTCACACGACAAGACCAGATGCCGTGTGGGCACCCACGCCGTGGTGTGTCTGACTGTCGACCCGCGCTTCCCCCGCATGTCCCTCTTCCCCTCCCCCTGTCACCGTGCGCCCCCCTCCGCTTTTGTGCCCCCCGGCACTTCAAACGTGTGATTTAATCACTTCGTCCCCCATGGACGGCTGCCCTCCCTCCTTTGTGCCCTCCCCCAGGAGCCGCTGCCGCACGTGTCCGTGGGCTGGCTTGTGGGCGACCAGCGGCCGCGCATACAGGCGGCCCTGGACAGGTTCACCAGGCAGCAGCAGGCGGCGGCACAGCAGGCGGTGGCGCAGGCAAAGGCAAGGGCGCAGAGCAGTCAGGCAACAACAGCGTTATTAGTTGCAGCAGCGGCGGAAGGGGCGGCACGCGCCACGCAGCCGGCCGCGGGTTCGCAGCACGGGGCGGCGGCAGCTGCGGGCGCGGCCTCGGCGTTCAGCCTGGGACCCTGGCAGGTGCGACACGCGTGATGCGTTTGCCGCCGCCCGGCCTCACCCCGGTCTCCACCCCCGCCAACGTGCATCCCCAACGCGGAGCCCCAGCTCCACCCACACACCCCGCTCCCTGCCCCACTACCGTCGTCGTGCCTGACCTCCTCCCGCCCCGCCCCCGCAGGCGAGCCGCGCCGTGTGCATAGTGGGCCAGCGGGAGTATGAGGTGTGGCGCCCCGCCGCCGCCGCCGCCGCCGCCACCGCCGCCACCCCGCCCGCAGCCGGTGCCGCCGGTGCCGCCACGGGCGGCCGTGTCTGACGGCCGGCCTGCTGGGGCCCCAGTGACTGGCGGTGGCGGTGAGCGGCGGCGGCGCGCCTGTGTCCCCGCCAGAGGAGCCGTGGCAGAGTCCGTCTCAGAGCCCGAGGTGTGTGTGGGGTGGGGGGGGGGGGCGGCGTGGTTGGGTGGGTCGACTGAGCGGGTTTGGTTGGCGGTCTCTTCCTAAGAAAAGGTAGGGCGGCGGACACGGGGCAAGTGCTGAGCGGGAGTTTGACGTGACCCCGTCCCTGCTGGACTGGTTGCGGTGCCGACTGCAGCACCGATCCCGCCCTCCCAAGGGGCACGACCCGTGGCCCGTGGTCCGCTGCAGCGGCCGCTAGTGCGGCGGCGGCCGCGGCGGCGGTGCGGTCGGCCTTATACCCGTTGTGCGCGTTGAGACTGGTGGCCGGCACTTTGGGACCGGTTATGCTCTGGGTAGGGGGTTGTCATGTCGCCCCTTCCGTGTTCCACGCGCGCTTTACTACCGATAGGCTGAGAAGCTCCAGATGAAGGCAGCTGCGGCCGAGTGCTTGCGCCCCCGGGGGGCGGTGGGATCCGAGCGCGCAACAAGCGAGGGAAGGGCCTCAAGCATGCAATCAAGTTGCAACCCAAAGGCGTGCAGGGGCGGCGGCAGGGATATGCAACCAAAACTGCGGTCTGAGGCGTAGGCTGGCTCGACCGCCACCCGCTTCCCAACAGCAGTGCTTCTGCCACAGTGCCCTTCCTCGCGGGATCATGCATTATACGGTTAAGCAATCAATAAGGGTAACGCGCAATCTTTTCTCATACGGCTGGGGACATCCTGTTTAGTCAAGTACGGACGCGGCCCCTCGCAGCAACTAGCGCGGCCCGATGCGGCGCGGACGCAACGCATAGCAGAGCGAGTGAATGGATTCTGGCGGCAAAATCCAAGTGCCAGGGTTCGCTTGGAAGGTTTAGCTGACCCTCTTATGCACGCTAATCAGGCGCGTGGTTCGTGGCATCGGTTTTACGAATCGCGCTGTCACGAACCACACGCCTGTGTAGGCCTCTCACGCATCCGGGAGCGCAGTGCCCCCCCCAGGAGTAACCTCCGTACTTTGCAACTGCGTGTTAATATACATGCTGAAGGGCGGGACGTGCTTATCCACCAATCAACAAACGCACGCACGCATTTACCCTTGATCGTTGATTAGCAGACCTAGCTCGCCTTCATGCCAGTCATGACGCCACAATACGCGTTGCCACGCGCGCTCTTCCTGACGCTGCTGCTTCCTGCGCTGCAGCTCTGCGTTGCGTGAGTAGCTATGCTAGCTTTGTTTTGCCGCTGCTGCTGCTGAATGTATGCTTGAAGACAGTTACGCAAACGTCACGCACACACGCGTGCTTACTTCGCAGGTCGTCAGCGACTGCTGGTGATGGTGGCAGCAGTCCGCCGGCTGCTTCCGCCTGGACGACTGCAGCTGCTGCTGCCGATTGCTCCTCAGGTCAGTAGAGCCGCGTAGCCAGCAGCAGGGCGTGGACTCGTAGCTATGTAGGGCCAACTGGCGTGCGCTTGCGTACCAACCCTACCTCCGCCACCTGTTCTAACCTTTGCTCGGTCTCGGTTAGGCACGCTGCAAACCGCGAAAGGATAGATTGCTGCGTGTGCTAGGCAAGCAAATCCAGGGTTGCTGTGCAGCGCGGTTAACAGGCGCGCCTTGCCTTCACGTGCCGTGATCGGCAGGTGCTACGAACTCGCGAAGTAACGCCATGAATGTTATTACGGCCATGGGGCATTTTTGCCGCCGATCCCTTTGACTTATGCTTCTTTATCCTGTATGACAGGCAGCAGCACGCGCCTTACGCTGCAATCCATGTCTGGTGACTGCGACGCTGTGCGAGATGCCGCCGCGCTGGCCTGCCTCCAGGACTTCACGCTTACCTTCACCACCTCGTGAGTGATAAGTCAAAAGCAGCAGCAGTGTGGGAATGGCGTATCCATACGGTTAAAGGCACCCTCCACAGCCATCATATGACAGCTTATACGGTTCCACTGCTAGAAGCAGGCCGTGAGTCAGCAGACGGTTGGGGCGGGGCGGGCAGGGACCTGATTCCCACCACCCCCCATTTAATGCCTGCTAACCCCGTTTAACACGTTGGCACGTTGGTGCGTGTGCATGTGCGTCTGTGCCGCAGGAGTGCGCCGGGCGCCACAAACAGCGGCGGCGACGGCGGCTGGTGCTACCTCACTTTGGCGTCAACCACCAACAACTTGTGAGTGGCACCGTGGTACGGCAGGGCTGGAGGCGGGCCGAAGCTGGCTTGCTGCCTTGCGCGTACACGTGATTTCCCAGTCACAGACACGATGGCCGTGTGCCAAATCATGACGCGAATGACTAGCTTCGTTCGTGCCGGCATCGCCACACGCCAACAGCACCGCCTGAAGGGGCACTGCAAGCAGCAGCTTCAGCTCCGTCCCCTGCATGCAGCCTACGGCTACGGCGGCTCATAAACCGCAACACGCCGCCGGCTGCACGCGCGCTAGCACGCATGTGTGCTAGCTAGTGCCGCCAGCCCCTTGCCTGCTCGCCGTCCACAAAGTGCCCTGCCGTACTGATGACCGCTGCTGCCTTCACACCGCCACCCCTCCAGGGCCCCGGCGGCGGCGGGCAGGCCGTGCCTCAACATTGGCGCCGGCAGTAGTAGCGGCGGCGGCGCGGCCGTGGCCTTGGATGCCGGTCCCAGCAGCAGCGGCTTTGCCGCCTTCGACGCGACACTGCTGGGCGCCCGCGAAATACATGTGGAGCTGGGGATGGTCAGGTGGGTGGGTGGGTGGAAGGGTGGGTGGGTGGCTGGGTAGTTGGGTGAGTGCTGAGGCATGGCGTGGGGTCTCGTGGAGTGGGGGCAGGATTGCTGCACCGGGACGCAGCCATGCGGTTGCAGGCGCCAGCTGGTGGCTCGGGTGGTTGGCAATGTCGGTTGGCTGGTTAGTCGGTTGGCCGGTTGCTGAACAAACATGTCGTGCTCGCACGCACGCACGCACGCATCCGCCGCAGCTCCTCGCTCATCAACGTCAACATCCTGTCCACGGCTCAAACGGCCGCCACCGCCGTGGGCTGCTCCGTGGCGTACCAGGTGGGGGGGGGGGCGGGTGATGGTGGAGGGGTGGGCTGGAGCTATCTGTGCCAGTAATGCCGGTGCTACGGTACGAACCAAGAGCAGGGTGGCAACCAAATGCATGGCGTTTACCGACACCGGGGCACGAGTGCCGGAAGCAGCCGGTAGCGAAGCTGAGCTCACCTGTCCCCTCCTTCCATCTTTCATGCCGTCCTTTCCGCGTCACAGTACTCGCCTCACCCGCTGCTGAGTCACCTGCTGCTGCGCTCCACTCCAAGCCCCTTCACCTCTGCCACCGCCGCCGCCACCGCCGCCACCACCACCACCACCACCTCCAGCACCGCCACCGATAGCACCGACGTCACATCAAACCCCGCGGCGGCGGCCCTGCGCGACGTCAGCACCGGCGGCAGCAACAGCGACGACTTCCTTGATTACGTCGGAAACGTCATCGAAAGCGCCGCCAACGCCGCCGCCAATGCCATTAACGACGTCTTCACCACCACCACCACCACCACAACTACCACCACCACACCCGATGGCAGCAGTGGCAGCGCCAGCTTCGGCGGCAGCGCCAGCTACGGCGGCAGCGGCGGCGGCGCCAGCTACGGCGGCAGCGGCGGCGGCGGCGGCAGTGCCAGTTTAGGCGGCAGCATTGGTGGCGGCATCAACGAGGGTGACACCAGCGGCGGCGCCAGCTTCAGCGGGAGTGTGGGTGGCAGCCTTGGCGGCAGCAGCGGCGGCGTGAACGTGAACATGGGTGCCTCTGCCAATTACAACAGCGGCAGCGGCGCCGCTGCCAGTGCCCGCCTGGCCCCGGTGGCGTTGGTCCTCGTGCTGCTGCTGGCGTCAGCGCTGCTGCTGCTGTAGTGGCAGGGTATATGACATGTGTGTTAAAGTGGGAGTGTGAGGGGTGGTATCACACGGCCTGTTGGGGTCCAGAATTGCGTGGGGGTGGCTGGGATCGACTGCTCTGGACCGTACGTGCCGTTGCGAGTGCGCCGGTCGGGACGCCTGTGTGTTGCGGCTACTTGGACTGACAGGCGCATGCCCACAGCATACTGGCTGGGCAGGGCGCACATCGCTGGTTCGCGTGTGGGCATGTCGGCATGGTTGGCGGGTCCGCATCTCAGAATGAGTCGGCCTACCCCCACTTCAAGGTATCTTGTTTGCGGTCACATGGACGTATATGCTGATAGGGATATGGAGGGACCGACGCCAGGAAAGTGGCGACTTTTGGCCTGACCTTGCGTGGCTCGCGCAAGGGTCGCTCGCGCTGGAAAGGCGAAAACAATTTGTTGCAGCAGCCGCGAGGCCACTTGACCCACACGCCACATACATACAAAATATATATGTAATAATGTAATATGAAATACTCGCACAGGCAAGCAGCCGCATGGCGCAGATGTGCCACGCCGTGCCGTCGCCGGCGACCCTCGCCCAGCGCTCGTATCTTCCTTCGTTCGGAACGAAATTTGCCCAAAAAGGCCTCTGGCGGACGAAATTTTTTTGATCTTGACTTGGAATTTCGGCCAAAACGCACGGGATCTTTGGGGGTCTTTCGGCAAACAGACGAAGACATTTTGGGGATTTCGGCTACTTGTGGCCAAGGACAGGGGGTTCCAGCGGCTACTCCACGGCCGAAACCTGCGTGGCATATGGTAAGAAGGCTCTAAGGGCTGTATCTATGTGTGTTGACGGCGGGAGACAGGGGTTCCCCTGGCGGGAGAGTGAGGTTGGGTCGGCGGGAAGAAGGGGAGGAGTGGGCGTGTCGTGTCGGTGTCGACATCGTGCGGGTCGGGGGCGGAGCCCCGGAAAAATTTTGGGGGTGAACGGAAGCGCGGCAGCCTGTTTCGTCAACTGAACGAAGCCATTTTAAGGAATTCGGCCACTGACGCCGCCCCTGCCTTCGTAAGATACGAGCGCTGCCCTCGCCGCGCAACCTCGGGGCCACCGGAGCCCGCCCGGCCCCTCCGCCGCGTGCACAGTCGGCCCCTGGGCTCCCAGATAGCTTTCACTACGGGACAAGAAGCTGCCACTGCAGTCGCGCCCGGCAGGGCATAGCACGCAGGAGCCCAGGCCGCGGCGCCATGGTGGGGCCTGAGCGCTGCCCAGCCAGGCGAGCAGACGCTCTTGTGCCATAGACCGGCGCCCACAGGGGCCGTAAGCCTATGTGACAAGGCTGTGATATACATCAGGGACAGAGGACAGTAAAAGGGGCGACATTGAGCCCGTGTGATGTACACACGTCCCTCTGTGCACCTGCCTCTCACCCTGCATCACCGCCGCCCCTCGGTATACCAGTCACGGCCCCGGCGTGCGACCGGGCACAGGCCGTCTGCCAGCGTCGTCATAATACGGCGGGAAGCATATGTGACATGTCAGTTGCTATGCACCAGAGGGTCCAGGCCATGTGGTTGTGGGCGCGCAGGAGTGCATGCCTTGGTGAGCGTGTGGGCGTACGTGCTCTTGCCTGCTGCGGTGCATGCAGTATGTGTAGCACCAGTGCCCCGGAAGCTGTGCGGCGCGCCTGGCCCGCCCCGCTATGCCAAGCTACACTAGGTGGCATGCAAAAACGACACTCATCCCGACATTACTAGCAGTGCCCTGATCACGCGGTGGCCGGGCGCCCGGCACCCCCTCCCGGCGCAGTGCCCATAGACGGGCCCAGCGCCTGTGTGGCGGCCCCACAAATGCCCCAACCTGCTTCGACTAGGCTTGTGACCATAGACGCATGCCCACAGCATACTGGCTGGGCAGGGCGCACATCGCTGGTTCGCGTGTGGGCATGTCGGCATGGTTGGCGGGTCCGCATCTCGGAATGAGTCAGCCTACCCCACTTCAAGGTATCTTGTTTGCGGTCTTTTACATAAACGTATATGCTGATAGGGATATGGAGGAACCGACGCCAGGAAAGTGGCGACTTTTCGCCTGACCTTTCGTAGGGTCGCTCGCGCTGGAAAGGCGAAAACAATTCATTGCAGCAGCCCCGAGGCCACTTGACCCACACGCAACATACATACGTAATAGATATGTAATATGAAATACTCGCACAGGCAAGCAGCCGCATGGCGCAGGTGTGCCACGCCGTGCCGTCGCCGGCGACCCTCGCCGCGCCACCTCGGGGCCACCGGGGCCCGCCCGGCCCCTCTGCCGCGTGCACAGTCGGCCCCTGGGCTCCCAGATAGCTTTCACTACGGGACAAGCAGCCGCCACTGCAGTCGAGCCCGGCAGGGCATAGCACGCAGGAGCCCAGGCCGCGGCGCCATGGTGGGGCCTGAGCGCTGCCCAGCCAGGCGAGCAGACGCTCTTGTGCCATAGACCGGCGCCCACAGGGGCCGTAAGCCTATGTGACAAGGCTGTGATATACACCAGGGACCGAGGACAGCAAAAGGGGCGACATGAAGCCCGCCGTATGATGTACACACGTCTCGCTGTGCACCTGCCTCACACCCTGCATCACGCACCGCCTCCGCCCCTCGGTAAACCAGTCACGGCCCCGGCGTGCGACCGGGCAACGGCCGGCTGCCAGCGTCATAATACGGCGGGAAGCATATGTGACATGTCAGCTGCTATGCACCAGAGGGTCCAGGCCATGTGGTTGTGGGCGCGTAGGAGTGCATGCCTGTGTGGGCGTGTGGGCGTACGTGCTCATGCCTGCTGCGGGGCAGCATGTGTAGCACCAGTGCCCCGGAAGCTGTGCGGCGCGCCTGGCCCGCCCCGCTATGTCAGGCTACACTAGGTGGCATGCAAAAACGACACTCAGCCCGACATTACTAGCAGTGCCCTGATCACGCGGTGGCCGGGCGCCCGGCACCCCCTCCCGGCGCAGTGCCCATAGACGGGCCCAGCGCCTGTGTGGCGGCCCCACAAATGCCCCAACCTGCTTCGACTAGGCTTGTGACCATTGACGCATGCCCACAGCACACTGGCTGGGCAGGGCGCACATTGCTGGTTCGCGTGTGGGCATGTCGGCATGGTTGGCGGGTCCGCATCTCAGAATGAGTCAGCCTACCCCCACTTCAAGGTATCTTGTTTGCGGTCTTTTACATGAACGTATATGCTGATAGGGATATGGAGGAACCGACGCCAGGAAAGTGGCGACTTTTGGCCTGACATTGCGTGGCTCGCGCAAGGGTCGCTCGCGCTGGAAAGGCGAAAACAATTCGTTGCAGCAGCCCCGAGGCCACTTGACCCACACGCAACATACATACATAATAGATATGTAATATGAAATACTCGCACAGGCAAGCAGCCGCATGGCGCAGATGTGCCACGCCGTGCCGTCGCCGGCGACCCTCGCCGCGCAACCTCGGGGCCACCGGAGCCCGCCCGGCCCCTCCGCCGCGTGCACAGTCGGCCCCTGGGCTCCCAGCTAGCTTTTACTACGGGACAAGAAGCTGCCACTGCAGTCGCGCCCGGCAGGGCATAGCACGCAGGAGCCCAGGCCGCGGCGCCATGGTGGGGCCTGAGCGCTGCCCAGCCAGGCGAGCAGACGCTCTTGTGCCATAGACCGGCGCCCACAGGGGCCGTAAGCCTATGTGACAAGGCTGTGATATACATCAGGTGCAGAGGACAGTAAAAGGGGCGACATTGAGCCCGTGTGATGTACACACGTCCCTCTGTGCACCTGCCTCTCACCCTGCATCACCGCCGCCGCCCCTCGGTATACCAGTCACGGCCCCGGCGTGCGACCGGGCAACGGCCGGCTGCCAGCGTCATAATACGGCGGGAAGCATATGTGACATGTCAGTTGCTATGCACCAGAGGGTCCAGGCCATTTGGTTGTGGGCGCGCAGGAGTGCATGCCTTTGTGGGCGTGTGGGCGTGCTCTTGCCTGCTGCGGGGCAGCATGTGTAGCACCAGTGCCCCGGAAGCTGTGCGGCGCGCCTGGCCCGCCCCGCTATGTCAAGCTACACTAGGTGGCATGCAAAAACGACACTCAGCCCGACATTACTAGCAGTGCCCTGATCACGCGGTGGCCGGGCGCCCGGCACCCCCTCCCGGCGCAGTGCCCATAGACGGGCCCAGCGCCTGTGTGGCGGCCCCACAAATGCCCCAACCTGCTTCGACTAGGCTTGTGACCATAGACGCATGCCCACAGCATACTGGCTGGGCAGGGCGCACATCGCTGGTTCGCGTGTGGGCATGTCGGCATGGTTGGCGGGTCCGCATCTCGGAATGAGTCGGCCTACCCCCACTTCAAGGTATCTTGTTTGCGGTCTTTTACATGAACGTATATGCTGATAGGGATATGGAGGAACCGACGCCAGGAAAGTGGCGACTTTTAGCCTGACCTTGCGTGGCTCGCGCAAGGGTCGCTCGCGCTGGAAAGGCGAAAACAATTCGTTGCAGCAGCCCCGAGGCCACTTGACCCACACGCAACATACATACATAATAGATATGTAATATGAAATACTCGCACAGGCAAGCAGCCGCATGGCGCAGATGTGCCACGCCGTGCCGTCGCCGGCGACCCTCGCCGCGCAACCTCGGGGCCACCGGAGCCCGCCCGGCCCCTCCGCCGCGTGCACAGTCGGCCCCTGGGCTCCCAGCTAGCTTTCACTACGGTACAAGAAGCTGCCACTGCAGTCGCGCCCGGCAGGGCATAGCACGCAGGAGCCCAGGCCGCGGCGCCATGGTGGGGCCTGAGCGCTGCCCAGCCAGGCGAGCAGACGCTCTTGTGCCATAGACCGGCGCCCACAGGGGCCGTAAGCCTATGTGACAAGGCTGTGATATACATCAGGTGCAGAGGACAGTAAAAGGGGCGACATTGAGCCCGTGTGATGTACACACGTGCCTCTGTGCACCTGCCTCTCACCCTGCATCACCGCCGCCGCCCCTCGGTATACCAGTCACGGCCCCGGCGTGCGACCGGGCACAGGCCGTCTGCCAGCGTCATAATACGGCGGGAAGCATATGTGACATGTCAGTTGCTATGCACCAGAGGGTCCAGGCCATTTGGTTGTGGGCGCGCAGGAGTGCATGCCTTTGTGGGCGTGTGGGCGTGCTCTTGCCTGCTGCGGGGCAGCATGTGTAGCACCAGTGCCCCGGAAGCTGTGCGGCGCGCCTGGCCCGCCCCGCTATGTCAAGCTACACTAGGTGGCATGCAAAAACGACACTCAGCCCGACATTACTAGCAGTGCCCTGATCACGCGGTGGCCGGGCGCCCGGCACCCCCTCCCGGCGCAGTGCCCATAGACGGGCCCAGCGCCTGTGTGGCGGCCCCACAAATGCCCCAACCTGCTTCGACTAGGCTTGTGACCATAGACGCATGCCCACAGCATACTGGCTGGGCAGGGCGCACATCGCTGGTTCGCGTGTGGGCATGTCGGCATGGTTGGCGGGTCCGCATCTCGGAATGAGTCGGCCTACCCCCACTTCAAGGTATCTTGTTTGCGGTCTTTTACATGAACGTATATGCTGATAGGGATATGGAGGAACCGACGCCAGGAAAGTGGCGACTTTTGGCCTGACCTTGCGTGGCTCGCGCAAGGGTCGCTCGCGCTGGAAAGGCGAAAACAATTCGTTGCAGCAGCCCCGAGGCCACTTGACCCACACGCAACATACATACATAATAAATATGTAATATGAAATACTCGCACAGGCAAGCAGCCGCATGGCGCAGATGTGCCACGCCGTGCCGTCGCCGGCGACCCTCGCCGCGCAACCTCGGGGCCACCGGAGCCCGCCCGGCCCCTCCGCCGCGTGCACAGTCGGCCCCTGGGCTCCCAGATAGCTTTCACTACGGGACAAGCAGCTGCCACTGCAGTCGCGCCCGGCAGGGCATAGCACGCAGGAGCCCAGGCCGCGGCGCCATGGTGGGGCCTGAGCGCTGCCCAGCCAGGCGAGCAGACGCTCTTGTGCCATAGACCGGCGCCCACAGGGGCCGTAAGCCTATGTGACAAGGCTGTGATATACATCAGGGACAGAGGACAGTAAAAGGGGCGACATTGAGCCCGTGTGATGTACACACGTCCCTCTGTGCACCTGCCTCTCACCCTGCCTCTCGCCGCCGCCGCCCCTCGGTATACCAGTCACGGCCCCGGCGTGCGACCGGGCACAGGCCGTCTGCCAGCGTCATAATACGGCGGGAAGCATATGTGACATGTCAGTTGCTATGCACCAGAGGGTCCAGGCCATGTGGTTGTGGGCGCGCAGGAGTGCATGCCTTTGTGGGCGTGTGGGCGTGCTCATGCCTGCTGCGGGGCAGCATGTGTAGCACCAGTGCCCCGGAAGCTGTGCGGCGCGCCTGGCCCGCCCCGCTATGTCAGGATACACTAGGTGGCATGCAAACACGACACTCATCCCGACATTACTAGCAGTGCCCTGATCACGCGGTGGCCGGGCGCCCGGCACCCCCTCCCGGCGCAGTGCCCATAGACGGGCCCAGCGCCTGTGTGGCGGCCCCACAAATGCCCCAACCTGCTTCGACTAGGCTTGTGACCATAGACGCATGCCCACAGCATACTGGCTGGGCAGGGCGCACATCGCTGGTTCGCGTGTGGGCATGTCGGCATGGTTGGCGGGTCCGCATCTCGGAATGAGTCGGCCTACCCCCACTTCAAGGTATCTTGTTTGCGGTCTTTTACATGAATGTATATGCTGATAGGGATATGGAGGAACCGACGCCAGGAAAGTGGCGACTTTTAGCCTGACCTTGCGTGGCTCGCGCTAGGGTCGCTCGCGCTGGAAAGGCGAAAACAATTCGTTGCAGCAGCCCCGAGGCCACTTGACCCACACGCAACATACATACATAATAAATATGTAATATGAAATACTCGCACAGGCAAGCAGCCGCATGGCGCAGATGTGCCACGCCGTGCCGTCGCCGGCGACCCTCGCCGCGCAACCTCGGGGCCACCGGAGCCCGCCCGGCCCCTCCGCCGCGTGCACAGTCGGCCCCTGGGCTCCCAGATAGCTTTCACTACAGGACAAGCAGCCGCCACTGCAGTCGCGCCCGGCAGGGCATAGCACGCAGGAGCCCAGGCCGCGGCGCCATGGTGGGGCCTGAGCGCTGCCCAGCCAGGCGAGCAGACGCTCTTGTGCCATAGACCGGCGCCCACAGGGGCCGTAAGCCTATGTGACAAGGCTGTGATATACATCAGGTGCAGAGGACAGTAAAAGGGGCGACATTGAGCCCGTGTGATGTACACACGTGCCTCTGTGCACCTGCCTCTCACCCTGCATCACGCCGCCGCCGCCCCTCGGTATACCAGTCACGGCCCCGGCGTGCGACCGGGCACAGGCCGTCTGCCAGCGTCATAATACGGCGGGAAGCATATGTGACATGTCAGTTGCTATGCACCAGAGGGTCCAGGCCATGTGGTTGTGGGCGCGCAGGAGTGCATGCCTTTGTGGGCGTGTGGGCGTGCTCATGCCTGCTGCGGGGCAGCATGTGTAGCACCAGTGCCCCGGAAGCTGTGCGGCGCGCCTGGCCCGCCCCGCTATGTCAAGCTACACTAGGTGGCATGCAAACACGGCACTCATCCCGACATTACTAGCAGTGCCCTGATCACGCGGTGGCCGGGCGCCCGGCACCCCCTCCCGGCGCAGTGCCCATAGACGGGCCCAGCGCCTGTGTGGCGGCCCCACAAATGCCCCAACCTGCTTCGACTAGGCTTGTGACCATAGACGCATGCCCACAGCATACTGGCTGGGCAGGGCGCACATCGCTGGTTCGCGTGTGGGCATGTCGGCATGGTTGGCGGGTCCGCATCTCGGAATGAGTCGGCCTACCCCCACTTCAAGGTATCTTGTTTGCGGTCTTTTACATGAATGTATATGCTGATAGGGATATGGAGGAACCGACGCCGGGAAAGTGGCGACTTTTGGCCTGACCTTGCGTGGCTCGCGCAAGGGTCGCTCGCGCTGGAAAGGCGAAAACAATTCGTTGCAGCAGCCCCGAGGCCACTTGACCCACACGCAACATACATACATAATAAATATGTAATATGAAATACTCGCACAGGCAAGCAGCCGCATGGCGCAGATGTGCCACGCCGTGCCGTCGCCGGCGACCCTCGCCGCGCAACCTCGGGGCCACCGGGGCCCGCCCGGCCCCTCCGCCGCGTGCACAGTCGGCCCCAGGGCTCCCAGATAGCTTTCACTACGGGACAAGCAGCCGCCACTGCAGTCGCGCCCGGCAGGGCATAGCACGCAGGAGCCCAGGCCGCGGCGCCATGGTGGGGCCTGAGCGCTGCCCAGCCAGGCGAGCAGACGCTCTTGTGCCATAGACCGGCGCCCACAGGGGCCGTAAGCCTATGTGACAAGGCTGTGATATACATCAGGTGCAGAGGACAGTAAAAGGGGCGACATTGAGCCCGTGTGATGTACACACGTCCCTCTGTGCACCTGCCTCTCACCCTGCATCACGCCGCCGCCGCCCCTCGGTATACCAGTCACGGCCCCGGCGTGCGACCGGGAACAGGCCGGCTGCCAGCGTCATAGTACGGCGGGAAGCATATGTGACATGTCAGTTGCTATGCACCAGAGGGTCCAGGCCATGTGGTTGTGGGCGCGCAGGAGTGCATGCCTTTGTGGGCGTGTGGGCGTGCTCATGCCTGCTGCGGTGCATGCAGTATGTGTAGCACCAGTGCCCCGGAAGCTGTGCGGCGCGCCTGGCCCGCCCCGCTATGTCAAGCTACACTAGGTGGCATGCAAACACGGCACTCAGCCCGACATTACTAGCGTGCCCTGACCACGCGGTGGCCGGGCGCCCGGCACCCCCTCCCGGCGCAGTGCCCATAGACGGGCCCAGCGCCTGTGTGGCGGCCCCACAAATGCCCCAACCTGCTTCGACTAGGCTTGTGACCATAGACGCATGCCCACAGCATACTGGCTGGGCAGGGCGCACATCGCTGGTTTGCGCGTGGGCATGTCGGCATGGTTGGCGGGTCCGCATCTCGGAATGAGTCGGCCTACCCCCACTTCAAGGTACCTTGTTTGCGGTCTTTTACATGAACGTATATGCTGATAGGGATATGGAGGAACCGACGCCAGGAAAGTGGCGACTTTTAGCCTGACCTTGCGTGGCTCGCGCAAGGGTCGCTCGCGCTGGAAAGGCGAAAACAATTCGTTGCAGCAGCCCCGAGGCCACTTGACCCACACGCAACATACATACATAATAGATATGTAATATGAAATACTCGCACAGGCAAGCAGCCGCATGGCGCAGATGTGCCACGCCGTGCCGTCGCCGGCGACCCTCGCCGCGCAACCTCGGGGCCACCGGAGCCCGCCCGGCCCCTCCGCCGCGTGCACAGTCGGCCCCTGGGCTCCCAGCTAGCTTTCACTACGGGACAAGAAGCTGCCACTGCAGTCGCGCCCGGCAGGTCATAGCACGCAGGAGCCCAGGCCGCGGCGCCATGGTGGGGCCTGAGCGCTGCCCAGCCAGGCGAGCAGACGCTCTTGTGCCATAGACCGGCGCCCACAGGGGCCGTAAGCCTATGTGACAAGGCTGTGATATACATCAGGTGCAGAGGACAGTAAAAGGGGCGACATTGAGCCCGTGTGATGTACACACGTCCCTCTGTGCACCTGCCTCTCACCCTGCATCACCGCCGCCGCCCCTCGGTATACCAGTCACGGCCCCGGCGTGCGACCGGGCACCGGCCGTCTGCCAGCGTCATAATACGGCGGGAAGCATATGTGACATGTCAGTTGCTATGCACCAGAGGGTCCAGGCCATTTGGTTGTGGGCGCGCAGGAGTGCATGCCTTTGTGGGCGTGTGGGCGTGCTCTTGCCTGCTGCGGGGCAGCATGTGTAGCACCAGTGCCCCGGAAGCTGTGCGGCGCGCCTGGCCCGCCCCGCTATGTCAAGCTACACTAGGTGGCATGCAAACACGGCACTCAGCCCGACATTACTAGCAGTGCCCTGATCACGCGGTGGCCGGGCGCCCGGCACCCCCTCCCGGCGCAGTGCCCATAGACGGGCCCAGCGCCTGTGTGGCGGCCCCACAAATGCCCCAACCTGCTTCGACTAGGCTTGTGACCATAGACGCATGCCCACAGCATACTGGCTGGGCAGGGCGCACATCGCTGGTTCGCGTGTGGGCATGTCGGCATGGTTGGCGGGTCCGCATCTCGGAATGAGTCGGCCTACCCCCACTTCAAGGTATCTTGTTTGCGGTCTTTTACATGAATGTATATGCTGATAGGGATATGGAGGAACCGACGCCAGGAAAGTGGCGACTTTTGGCCTGACCTTGCGTGGCTCGCGCAAGGGTCGCTCGCGCTGGAAAGGCGAAAACAATTCGTTGCAGCAGCCCCGAGGCCACTTGACCCACACGCAACATACATACATAATAGATATGTAATATGAAATACTCGCACAGGCAAGCAGCCGCATGGCGCAGATGTGCCACGCCGTGCCGTCGCCGGCGACCCTCGCCGCGCAACCTCGGGGCCACCGGAGCCCGCCCGGCCCCTCCGCCGCGTGCACAGTCGGCCCCAGGGCTCCCAGATAGCTTTCACTACGGGACAAGAAGCTGCCACTGCAGTCGCGCCCGGCAGGGCATAGCACGCAGGAGCCCAGGCCGCAGCGCCATGGTGGGGCCTGAGCGCCGCTGCCCAGCCAGGCGAGCAGACGCTCTTGTGCCATAGACCGGCGCCCACAGGGGCCGTAAGCCTATGTGACAAGGCTGTGATATACATCAGGTGCAGAGGACAGTAAAAGGGGCGACATTGAGCCCGTGTGATGTACACACGTCCCTCTG